>NW_027310569.1:0-64180 GCF_047496795.1 Chiloscyllium punctatum
TTGGTATCCACGTGGCTCATGTCCAGGAGTGAACATCTCTGCAGCAAATTGCACGGTTAAAGTAAAAGGCACGGAAAGTGGCATCTCGAACCGGCCCCGAGGTCAGAGCATGCTCACAATGTGATCTGTCGTTCTCGGATTGTAATGCGACCTCCGGTTTTAGGGTGGAGAACATTCTTTGGGACCCTTCTTCTGCAAAACAGACACAGTGACTGAATAAATGCTGCACGGTTTGATGTGGAACACGGCCTGCTCAGCTTTGTGCATTTTCCCTGTAGTCAGGTGTGTTTCGTGTTCCGTGTAAACGTGAAAGTCGTCCTGTTTCGAGCAATGTGTGAAATCATTTAGCAAAGCAAGAATCGAAATTGTAGTAATGTCTAGCAGCTCATGGTTATTTGACCGAAGTGTCCAAGTGTCTCTGCTGTCAAGATCGCGTTCGCCTCCCGCGCGGAAAATCGCAAACAGCTCTGCTGTTCCAAAGCGATTTGTGCTTTTACTGGAACCGAATGGAGACTATTATTTCATCGCTGTTGTGAAACAAAGTCCTGCGGTGACTCGACTCGTCGTTATTTGGTTTTTTGTCCAATGGGAAAATCGTTCCAATGAATTTCGGTGTCATATGTTATTGAATTTCTCCCATTTCCTTCATTTCCGTCCTGGAGACATCAGAAGGAAAAGGTAATCTAATCGAGACTGTGATTGGTGAAATTGACTTTTTATGGCCCGTTCTTATGATGTTCTTTCTATCTCTCTTTTCAGCATTGTCTGGAAAGTGGTGGTGCACTAACGCTGCAGTATGTTTGAAAGAGTAGTTTGGAATTGCCCTGTTGTTAGTTGTGAGATTACTTTATGACTCATGCCCTCGGACTGTGACACATTTAGCATTCATGCATCTCTCTGTCTGAAAATGCATTCGGCATGCCAGTTTTGTTTGTGTTCCGTGAAAAATGCTTTCTGTTTTGCGATTCGCTCAGCACATTACGAGTTAACAGGGTTTCTGAGGTAACTTCGAGCAGCAAAACTCCTCAATTGAGGTCTGGGAAAATTTCACGGAGTATGGTCAGTCGGGGCAAAATTAAGGAAGTCGTTCGTATCTGCAGTGTTTCACAATACTACCTTTCCCGTGAGCAGTCGAACAGACTAAACGATTGTGCCACAGACTGCGATGGAAAACTCCGCTAAAAAGTAATCCTTTAAAGCCAGTGTTAGCAACAAGACGTTATGGGGGTACACGGCGTGGAAACAGATATTTAGGTGTATCTCATCCATGCTCACCACATAACCAAAATTAAACAAGTCCCGTTCCCCAGCATTTGGCCCCAATCCCTCTAAACCCATCCTGTCCAGAAACTCATCCGATTACCTTTGCAATTTTCTGAGTGTAATAGCCTCCTCCACTTCCTCTGGGAGCTCATTCCATACACGCACAACCTTCTGTGTGGGAAATGTGCCTCAGGTCGTTTGTCAATTTCAGCCCACTCACCTTAAACCTATGCTCTCGAGTTTTCAACTCACCCCAATTTGGGTAAAACACAGAAATACTCAGTTTACAACCCTTCCATAAGATCATATCGCAGCCGTTACGCTGCAGGGAAAGTCGTCCCAGCTTATTCCACCTCGCCCTACGGTCCAAACATTGACGAAATCATTGTCTATATATTGTCATCAATTTCACGTGTCTTTTTTAACGTTTTCAAGATGTCAATTACGCTGGACAACAACGAGCAATTGGAAACAGAAAGGTGAAACGGAGAATGGCTTCAACTTTCAGTGCTGGATGCCACTGCGCCGCAGGGCGGCGACCGCGGCTGGTTTCTGTAGTGTAGTGGTCATCACGTTCGCCTAACACGCGAAAGGTCCCCAGTTCGAAACTGGGCAGAAACTGCTTTGTTCGTCAACTGCGGCCTTTTACATGGACAAGAACGGAGCTTTCTTGCTTGCTTTCCCATCTGCAAACCTGCCTTCGAATTTGCTTGAAAGAATCTGCTCTCGTAGTGAAATGTAAGGCAACTCCATTTAATTACTGTGTAAAGCATTATAAAGTTTTTCTCCAACCTGGTTCTGATGCATATGCCATTCTGTTTGAGAGTGTCCTTGCCGCGTTCTGATCCTTCCACGAAAAGCAGTACCGCATTTGCATTCCTTGCGTAGGCGGACCGGTTCAAAGGCAGGTCACAGCGCACCACGGATTCCTGAACTTGTCTGTCTGTCAAATGTACCCCAAAGTCGTCTCTGAAAGGCCTCATTTGGAAGCTGTCTGTCGTTATTCAACGCGCGAGAGTTGGTACCAGATTCCTGAATCATATTTTGGGGCAGTTCGCACGTTAGTGGCTCATTCAATCAGCAACAGCAATGAAATAATTTACACTCTCAGAGGAACCTTTGAACCTGTGCTTTCATAGCGCCGCTAATATTAAGGTGCGCCCCGAGATCTAAGCCATGTTGGAACTGAAACGGAGGAATCGACAGAGAGGCTACAGAATGACATCGCATCCATTTGGTTTTCTTTAAATCACTGACGAGCAGGAAAATGTAAAAGGGGAGAGCGAGTGGGGAAGTGAGGCGGTTGCAGCTCTGGTAAAAGTCCTTCTTTGTGATTCACTCCGCAAACAGAGACTTGAAGGTGACTCAGAGGCGTGTGAGCTCTTCACATCGAGATCAGAAAGCACTCAAGGGCAGTTAGCACCTCTTCCGGAGTGGGGGTGGGGTGAGGTAATTACCTTTTGACTTCTGTTACTATGTTCAGAAACTGCCTTTTCGATTGACTTGAACAGAAACTGCATTTCCAATAAGCACCATGGAAGTTAGCAAAATTTATTGAATCGCTTCTCGTCGATTGCCGCACAGGTTTCCGACTCAGTTGGTATCCACGTGGCTCATGTCCAGGAGTGAACATCTCTGCAGCAAATTGCACGGTTAAAGTAAAAGGCACGGAAAGTGGCATCTCGAACCGGCCCCGAGGTCAGAGCATGCTCACAATGTGATCTGTCGTTCTCGGATTGTAATGCGACCTCCGGTTTTAGGGTGGAGAACATTCTTTGGGACCCTTCTTCTGCAAAACAGACACAGTGACTGAATAAATGCTGCACGGTTTGATGTGGAACACGGCCTGCTCAGCTTTGTGCATTTTCCCTGTAGTCAGGTGTGTTTCGTGTTCCGTGTAAACGTGAAAGTCGTCCTGTTTCGAGCAATGTGTGAAATCATTTAGCAAAGCAAGAATCGAAATTGTAGTAATGTCTAGCAGCTCATGGTTATTTGACCGAAGTGTCCAAGTGTCTCTGCTGTCAAGATCGCGTTCGCCTCCCGCGCGGAAAATCGCAAACAGCTCTGCTGTTCCAAAGCGATTTGTGCTTTTACTGGAACCGAATGGAGACTATTATTTCATCGCTGTTGTGAAACAAAGTCCTGCGGTGACTCGACTCGTCGTTATTTGGTTTTTTGTCCAATGGGAAAATCGTTCCAATGAATTTCGGTGTCATATGTTATTGAATTTCTCCCATTTCCTTCATTTCCGTCCTGGAGACATCAGAAGGAAAAGGTAATCTAATCGAGACTGTGATTGGTGAAATTCACTTTTTATGGCCCGTTCTTATGATGTTCTTTCTATCTCTCTTTTCAGCATTGTCTGGAAAGTGGTGGTGCACTAACGCTGCAGTATGTTTGAAAGAGTAGTTTGGAATTGCCCTGTTGTTAGTTGTGAGATTACTTTATGACTCATGCCCTCGGACTGTGACACATTTAGCATTCATGCATCTCTCTGTCTGAAAATGCATTCGGCATGCCAGTTTTGTTTGTGTTCCGTGAAAAATGCTTTCTGTTTTGCGATTCGCTCAGCACATTACGAGTTAACAGGGTTTCTGAGGTAACTTCGAGCAGCAAAACTCCTCAATTGAGGTCTGGGAAAATTTCACGGAGTATGGTCAGTCGGGGCAAAATTAAGGAAGTCGTTCGTATCTGCAGTGTTTCACAATACTACCTTTCCCGTGAGCAGTCGAACAGACTAAACGATTGTGCCACAGACTGCGATGGAAAACTCCGCTAAAAAGTAATCCTTTAAAGCCAGTGTTAGCAACAAGACGTTATGGGGGTACACGGCGTGGAAACAGATATTTAGGTGTATCTCATCCATGCTCACCACATAACCAAAATTAAACAAGTCCCGTTCCCCAGCATTTGGCCCCAATCCCTCTAAACCCATCCTGTCCAGAAACTCATCCGATTACCTTTGCAATTTTCTGAGTGTAATAGCCTCCTCCACTTCCTCTGGGAGCTCATTCCATACACGCACAACCTTCTGTGTGGGAAATGTGCCTCAGGTCGTTTGTCAATTTCAGCCCACTCACCTTAAACCTATGCTCTCGAGTTTTCAACTCACCCCAATTTGGGTAAAACACAGAAATACTCAGTTTACAACCCTTCCATAAGATCATATCGCAGCCGTTACGCTGCAGGGAAAGTCGTCCCAGCTTATTCCACCTCGCCCTACGGTCCAAACATTGACGAAATCATTGTCTATATATTGTCATCAATTTCACGTGTCTTTTTTAACGTTTTCAAGATGTCAATTACGCTGGACAACAACGAGCAATTGGAAACAGAAAGGTGAAACGGAGAATGGCTTCAACTTTCAGTGCTGGATGCCACTGCGCCGCAGGGCGGCGACCGCGGCTGGTTTCTGTAGTGTAGTGGTCATCACGTTCGCCTAACACGCGAAAGGTCCCCAGTTCGAAACTGGGCAGAAACTGCTTTGTTCGTCAACTGCGGCCTTTTACATGGACAAGAACGGAGCTTTCTTGCTTGCTTTCCCATCTGCAAACCTGCCTTCGAATTTGCTTGAAAGAATCTGCTCTCGTAGTGAAATGTAAGGCAACTCCATTTAATTACTGTGTAAAGCATTATAAAGTTTTTCTCCAACCTGGTTCTGATGCATATGCCATTCTGTTTGAGAGTGTCCTTGCCGCGTTCTGATCCTTCCACGAAAAGCAGTACCGCATTTGCATTCCTTGCGTAGGCGGACCGGTTCAAAGGCAGGTCACAGCGCACCACGGATTCCTGAACTTGTCTGTCTGTCAAATGTACCCCAAAGTCGTCTCTGAAAGGCCTCATTTGGAAGCTGTCTGTCGTTATTCAACGCGCGAGAGTTGGTACCAGATTCCTGAATCATATTTTGGGGCAGTTCGCACGTTAGTGGCTCATTCAATCAGCAACAGCAATGAAATAATTTACACTCTCAGAGGAACCTTTGAACCTGTGCTTTCATAGCGCCGCTAATATTAAGGTGCGCCCCGAGATCTAAGCCATGTTGGAACTGAAACGGAGGAATCGACAGAGAGGCTACAGAATGACATCGCATCCATTTGGTTTTCTTTAAATCACTGACGAGCAGGAAAATGTAAAAGGGGAGAGCGAGTGGGGAAGTGAGGCGGTTGCAGCTCTGGTAAAAGTCCTTCTTTGTGATTCACTCCGCAAACAGAGACTTGAAGGTGACTCAGAGGCGTGTGAGCTCTTCACATCGAGATCAGAAAGCACTCAAGGGCAGTTAGCACCTCTTCCGGAGTGGGGGTGGGGTGAGGTAATTACCTTTTGACTTCTGTTACTATGTTCAGAAACTGCCTTTTCGATTGACTTGAACAGAAACTGCATTTCCAATAAGCACCATGGAAGTTAGCAAAATTTATTGAATCGCTTCTCGTCGATTGCCGCACAGGTTTCCGACTCAGTTGGTATCCACGTGGCTCATGTCCAGGAGTGAACATCTCTGCAGCAAATTGCACGGTTAAAGTAAAAGGCACGGAAAGTGGCATCTCGAACCGGCCCCGAGGTCAGAGCATGCTCACAATGTGATCTGTCGTTCTCGGATTGTAATGCGACCTCCGGTTTTAGGGTGGAGAACATTCTTTGGGACCCTTCTTCTGCAAAACAGACACAGTGACTGAATAAATGCTGCACGGTTTGATGTGGAACACGGCCTGCTCAGCTTTGTGCATTTTCCCTGTAGTCAGGTGTGTTTCGTGTTCCGTGTAAACGTGAAAGTCGTCCTGTTTCGAGCAATGTGTGAAATCATTTAGCAAAGCAAGAATCGAAATTGTAGTAATGTCTAGCAGCTCATGGTTATTTGACCGAAGTGTCCAAGTGTCTCTGCTGTCAAGATCGCGTTCGCCTCCCGCGCGGAAAATCGCAAACAGCTCTGCTGTTCCAAAGCGATTTGTGCTTTTACTGGAACCGAATGGAGACTATTATTTCATCGCTGTTGTGAAACAAAGTCCTGCGGTGACTCGACTCGTCGTTATTTGGTTTTTTGTCCAATGGGAAAATCGTTCCAATGAATTTCGGTGTCATATGTTATTGAATTTCTCCCATTTCCTTCATTTCCGTCCTGGAGACATCAGAAGGAAAAGGTAATCTAATCGAGACTGTGATTGGTGAAATTCACTTTTTATGGCCCGTTCTTATGATGTTCTTTCTATCTCTCTTTTCAGCATTGTCTGGAAAGTGGTGGTGCACTAACGCTGCAGTATGTTTGAAAGAGTAGTTTGGAATTGCCCTGTTGTTAGTTGTGAGATTACTTTATGACTCATGCCCTCGGACTGTGACACATTTAGCATTCATGCATCTCTCTGTCTGAAAATGCATTCGGCATGCCAGTTTTGTTTGTGTTCCGTGAAAAATGCTTTCTGTTTTGCGATTCGCTCAGCACATTACGAGTTAACAGGGTTTCTGAGGTAACTTCGAGCAGCAAAACTCCTCAATTGAGGTCTGGGAAAATTTCACGGAGTATGGTCAGTCGGGGCAAAATTAAGGAAGTCGTTCGTATCTGCAGTGTTTCACAATACTACCTTTCCCGTGAGCAGTCGAACAGACTAAACGATTGTGCCACAGACTGCGATGGAAAACTCCGCTAAAAAGTAATCCTTTAAAGCCAGTGTTAGCAACAAGACGTTATGGGGGTACACGGCGTGGAAACAGATATTTAGGTGTATCTCATCCATGCTCACCACATAACCAAAATTAAACAAGTCCCGTTCCCCAGCATTTGGCCCCAATCCCTCTAAACCCATCCTGTCCAGAAACTCATCCGATTACCTTTGCAATTTTCTGAGTGTAATAGCCTCCTCCACTTCCTCTGGGAGCTCATTCCATACACGCACAACCTTCTGTGTGGGAAATGTGCCTCAGGTCGTTTGTCAATTTCAGCCCACTCACCTTAAACCTATGCTCTCGAGTTTTCAACTCACCCCAATTTGGGTAAAACACAGAAATACTCAGTTTACAACCCTTCCATAAGATCATATCGCAGCCGTTACGCTGCAGGGAAAGTCGTCCCAGCTTATTCCACCTCGCCCTACGGTCCAAACATTGACGAAATCATTGTCTATATATTGTCATCAATTTCACGTGTCTTTTTTAACGTTTTCAAGATGTCAATTACGCTGGACAACAACGAGCAATTGGAAACAGAAAGGTGAAACGGAGAATGGCTTCAACTTTCAGTGCTGGATGCCACTGCGCCGCAGGGCGGCGACCGCGGCTGGTTTCTGTAGTGTAGTGGTCATCACGTTCGCCTAACACGCGAAAGGTCCCCAGTTCGAAACTGGGCAGAAACTGCTTTGTTCGTCAACTGCGGCCTTTTACATGGACAAGAACGGAGCTTTCTTGCTTGCTTTCCCATCTGCAAACCTGCCTTCGAATTTGCTTGAAAGAATCTGCTCTCGTAGTGAAATGTAAGGCAACTCCATTTAATTACTGTGTAAAGCATTATAAAGTTTTTCTCCAACCTGGTTCTGATGCATATGCCATTCTGTTTGAGAGTGTCCTTGCCGCGTTCTGATCCTTCCACGAAAAGCAGTACCGCATTTGCATTCCTTGCGTAGGCGGACCGGTTCAAAGGCAGGTCACAGCGCACCACGGATTCCTGAACTTGTCTGTCTGTCAAATGTACCCCAAAGTCGTCTCTGAAAGGCCTCATTTGGAAGCTGTCTGTCGTTATTCAACGCGCGAGAGTTGGTACCAGATTCCTGAATCATATTTTGGGGCAGTTCGCACGTTAGTGGCTCATTCAATCAGCAACAGCAATGAAATAATTTACACTCTCAGAGGAACCTTTGAACCTGTGCTTTCATAGCGCCGCTAATATTAAGGTGCGCCCCGAGATCTAAGCCATGTTGGAACTGAAACGGAGGAATCGACAGAGAGGCTACAGAATGACATCGCATCCATTTGGTTTTCTTTAAATCACTGACGAGCAGGAAAATGTAAAAGGGGAGAGCGAGTGGGGAAGTGAGGCGGTTGCAGCTCTGGTAAAAGTCCTTCTTTGTGATTCACTCCGCAAACAGAGACTTGAAGGTGACTCAGAGGCGTGTGAGCTCTTCACATCGAGATCAGAAAGCACTCAAGGGCAGTTAGCACCTCTTCCGGAGTGGGGGTGGGGTGAGGTAATTACCTTTTGACTTCTGTTACTATGTTCAGAAACTGCCTTTTCGATTGACTTGAACAGAAACTGCATTTCCAATAAGCACCATGGAAGTTAGCAAAATTTATTGAATCGCTTCTCGTCGATTGCCGCACAGGTTTCCGACTCAGTTGGTATCCACGTGGCTCATGTCCAGGAGTGAACATCTCTGCAGCAAATTGCACGGTTAAAGTAAAAGGCACGGAAAGTGGCATCTCGAACCGGCCCCGAGGTCAGAGCATGCTCACAATGTGATCTGTCGTTCTCGGATTGTAATGCGACCTCCGGTTTTAGGGTGGAGAACATTCTTTGGGACCCTTCTTCTGCAAAACAGACACAGTGACTGAATAAATGCTGCACGGTTTGATGTGGAACACGGCCTGCTCAGCTTTGTGCATTTTCCCTGTAGTCAGGTGTGTTTCGTGTTCCGTGTAAACGTGAAAGTCGTCCTGTTTCGAGCAATGTGTGAAATCATTTAGCAAAGCAAGAATCGAAATTGTAGTAATGTCTAGCAGCTCATGGTTATTTGACCGAAGTGTCCAAGTGTCTCTGCTGTCAAGATCGCGTTCGCCTCCCGCGCGGAAAATCGCAAACAGCTCTGCTGTTCCAAAGCGATTTGTGCTTTTACTGGAACCGAATGGAGACTATTATTTCATCGCTGTTGTGAAACAAAGTCCTGCGGTGACTCGACTCGTCGTTATTTGGTTTTTTGTCCAATGGGAAAATCGTTCCAATGAATTTCGGTGTCATATGTTATTGAATTTCTCCCATTTCCTTCATTTCCGTCCTGGAGACATCAGAAGGAAAAGGTAATCTAATCGAGACTGTGATTGGTGAAATTCACTTTTTATGGCCCGTTCTTATGATGTTCTTTCTATCTCTCTTTTCAGCATTGTCTGGAAAGTGGTGGTGCACTAACGCTGCAGTATGTTTGAAAGAGTAGTTTGGAATTGCCCTGTTGTTAGTTGTGAGATTACTTTATGACTCATGCCCTCGGACTGTGACACATTTAGCATTCATGCATCTCTCTGTCTGAAAATGCATTCGGCATGCCAGTTTTGTTTGTGTTCCGTGAAAAATGCTTTCTGTTTTGCGATTCGCTCAGCACATTACGAGTTAACAGGGTTTCTGAGGTAACTTCGAGCAGCAAAACTCCTCAATTGAGGTCTGGGAAAATTTCACGGAGTATGGTCAGTCGGGGCAAAATTAAGGAAGTCGTTCGTATCTGCAGTGTTTCACAATACTACCTTTCCCGTGAGCAGTCGAACAGACTAAACGATTGTGCCACAGACTGCGATGGAAAACTCCGCTAAAAAGTAATCCTTTAAAGCCAGTGTTAGCAACAAGACGTTATGGGGGTACACGGCGTGGAAACAGATATTTAGGTGTATCTCATCCATGCTCACCACATAACCAAAATTAAACAAGTCCCGTTCCCCAGCATTTGGCCCCAATCCCTCTAAACCCATCCTGTCCAGAAACTCATCCGATTACCTTTGCAATTTTCTGAGTGTAATAGCCTCCTCCACTTCCTCTGGGAGCTCATTCCATACACGCACAACCTTCTGTGTGGGAAATGTGCCTCAGGTCGTTTGTCAATTTCAGCCCACTCACCTTAAACCTATGCTCTCGAGTTTTCAACTCACCCCAATTTGGGTAAAACACAGAAATACTCAGTTTACAACCCTTCCATAAGATCATATCGCAGCCGTTACGCTGCAGGGAAAGTCGTCCCAGCTTATTCCACCTCGCCCTACGGTCCAAACATTGACGAAATCATTGTCTATATATTGTCATCAATTTCACGTGTCTTTTTTAACGTTTTCAAGATGTCAATTACGCTGGACAACAACGAGCAATTGGAAACAGAAAGGTGAAACGGAGAATGGCTTCAACTTTCAGTGCTGGATGCCACTGCGCCGCAGGGCGGCGACCGCGGCTGGTTTCTGTAGTGTAGTGGTCATCACGTTCGCCTAACACGCGAAAGGTCCCCAGTTCGAAACTGGGCAGAAACTGCTTTGTTCGTCAACTGCGGCCTTTTACATGGACAAGAACGGAGCTTTCTTGCTTGCTTTCCCATCTGCAAACCTGCCTTCGAATTTGCTTGAAAGAATCTGCTCTCGTAGTGAAATGTAAGGCAACTCCATTTAATTACTGTGTAAAGCATTATAAAGTTTTTCTCCAACCTGGTTCTGATGCATATGCCATTCTGTTTGAGAGTGTCCTTGCCGCGTTCTGATCCTTCCACGAAAAGCAGTACCGCATTTGCATTCCTTGCGTAGGCGGACCGGTTCAAAGGCAGGTCACAGCGCACCACGGATTCCTGAACTTGTCTGTCTGTCAAATGTACCCCAAAGTCGTCTCTGAAAGGCCTCATTTGGAAGCAGTCTGTCGTTATTCAACGCGCGAGAGTTGGTACCAGATTCCTGAATCATATTTTGGGGCAGTTCGCACGTTAGTGGCTCATTCAATCAGCAACAGCAATGAAATAATTTACACTCTCAGAGGAACCTTTGAACCTGTGCTTTCATAGCGCCGCTAATATTAAGGTGCGCCCCGAGATCTAAGCCATGTTGGAACTGAAACGGAGGAATCGACAGAGAGGCTACAGAATGACATCGCATCCATTTGGTTTTCTTTAAATCACTGACGAGCAGGAAAATGTAAAAGGGGAGAGCGAGTGGGGAAGTGAGGCGGTTGCAGCTCTGGTAAAAGTCCTTCTTTGTGATTCACTCCGCAAACAGAGACTTGAAGGTGACTCAGAGGCGTGTGAGCTCTTCACATCGAGATCAGAAAGCACTCAAGGGCAGTTAGCACCTCTTCCGGAGTGGGGGTGGGGTGAGGTAATTACCTTTTGACTTCTGTTACTATGTTCAGAAACTGCCTTTTCGATTGACTTGAACAGAAACTGCATTTCCAATAAGCACCATGGAAGTTAGCAAAATTTATTGAATCGCTTCTCGTCGATTGCCGCACAGGTTTCCGACTCAGTTGGTATCCACGTGGCTCATGTCCAGGAGTGAACATCTCTGCAGCAAATTGCACGGTTAAAGTAAAAGGCACGGAAAGTGGCATCTCGAACCGGCCCCGAGGTCAGAGCATGCTCACAATGTGATCTGTCGTTCTCGGATTGTAATGCGACCTCCGGTTTTAGGGTGGAGAACATTCTTTGGGACCCTTCTTCTGCAAAACAGACACAGTGACTGAATAAATGCTGCACGGTTTGATGTGGAACACGGCCTGCTCAGCTTTGTGCATTTTCCCTGTAGTCAGGTGTGTTTCGTGTTCCGTGTAAACGTGAAAGTCGTCCTGTTTCGAGCAATGTGTGAAATCATTTAGCAAAGCAAGAATCGAAATTGTAGTAATGTCTAGCAGCTCATGGTTATTTGACCGAAGTGTCCAAGTGTCTCTGCTGTCAAGATCGCGTTCGCCTCCCGCGCGGAAAATCGCAAACAGCTCTGCTGTTCCAAAGCGATTTGTGCTTTTACTGGAACCGAATGGAGACTATTATTTCATCGCTGTTGTGAAACAAAGTCCTGCGGTGACTCGACTCGTCGTTATTTGGTTTTTTGTCCAATGGGAAAATCGTTCCAATGAATTTCGGTGTCATATGTTATTGAATTTCTCCCATTTCCTTCATTTCCGTCCTGGAGACATCAGAAGGAAAAGGTAATCTAATCGAGACTGTGATTGGTGAAATTGACTTTTTATGGCCCGTTCTTATGATGTTCTTTCTATCTCTCTTTTCAGCATTGTCTGGAAAGTGGTGGTGCACTAACGCTGCAGTATGTTTGAAAGAGTAGTTTGGAATTGCCCTGTTGTTAGTTGTGAGATTACTTTATGACTCATGCCCTCGGACTGTGACACATTTAGCATTCATGCATCTCTCTGTCTGAAAATGCATTCGGCATGCCAGTTTTGTTTGTGTTCCGTGAAAAATGCTTTCTGTTTTGCGATTCGCTCAGCACATTACGAGTTAACAGGGTTTCTGAGGTAACTTCGAGCAGCAAAACTCCTCAATTGAGGTCTGGGAAAATTTCACGGAGTATGGTCAGTCGGGGCAAAATTAAGGAAGTCGTTCGTATCTGCAGTGTTTCACAATACTACCTTTCCCGTGAGCAGTCGAACAGACTAAACGATTGTGCCACAGACTGCGATGGAAAACTCCGCTAAAAAGTAATCCTTTAAAGCCAGTGTTAGCAACAAGACGTTATGGGGGTACACGGCGTGGAAACAGATATTTAGGTGTATCTCATCCATGCTCACCACATAACCAAAATTAAACAAGTCCCGTTCCCCAGCATTTGGCCCCAATCCCTCTAAACCCATCCTGTCCAGAAACTCATCCGATTACCTTTGCAATTTTCTGAGTGTAATAGCCTCCTCCACTTCCTCTGGGAGCTCATTCCATACACGCACAACCTTCTGTGTGGGAAATGTGCCTCAGGTCGTTTGTCAATTTCAGCCCACTCACCTTAAACCTATGCTCTCGAGTTTTCAACTCACCCCAATTTGGGTAAAACACAGAAATACTCAGTTTACAACCCTTCCATAAGATCATATCGCAGCCGTTACGCTGCAGGGAAAGTCGTCCCAGCTTATTCCACCTCGCCCTACGGTCCAAACATTGACGAAATCATTGTCTATATATTGTCATCAATTTCACGTGTCTTTTTTAACGTTTTCAAGATGTCAATTACGCTGGACAACAACGAGCAATTGGAAACAGAAAGGTGAAACGGAGAATGGCTTCAACTTTCAGTGCTGGATGCCACTGCGCCGCAGGGCGGCGACCGCGGCTGGTTTCTGTAGTGTAGTGGTCATCACGTTCGCCTAACACGCGAAAGGTCCCCAGTTCGAAACTGGGCAGAAACTGCTTTGTTCGTCAACTGCGGCCTTTTACATGGACAAGAACGGAGCTTTCTTGCTTGCTTTCCCATCTGCAAACCTGCCTTCGAATTTGCTTGAAAGAATCTGCTCTCGTAGTGAAATGTAAGGCAACTCCATTTAATTACTGTGTAAAGCATTATAAAGTTTTTCTCCAACCTGGTTCTGATGCATATGCCATTCTGTTTGAGAGTGTCCTTGCCGCGTTCTGATCCTTCCACGAAAAGCAGTACCGCATTTGCATTCCTTGCGTAGGCGGACCGGTTCAAAGGCAGGTCACAGCGCACCACGGATTCCTGAACTTGTCTGTCTGTCAAATGTACCCCAAAGTCGTCTCTGAAAGGCCTCATTTGGAAGCTGTCTGTCGTTATTCAACGCGCGAGAGTTGGTACCAGATTCCTGAATCATATTTTGGGGCAGTTCGCACGTTAGTGGCTCATTCAATCAGCAACAGCAATGAAATAATTTACACTCTCAGAGGAACCTTTGAACCTGTGCTTTCATAGCGCCGCTAATATTAAGGTGCGCCCCGAGATCTAAGCCATGTTGGAACTGAAACGGAGGAATCGACAGAGAGGCTACAGAATGACATCGCATCCATTTGGTTTTCTTTAAATCACTGACGAGCAGGAAAATGTAAAAGGGGAGAGCGAGTGGGGAAGTGAGGCGGTTGCAGCTCTGGTAAAAGTCCTTCTTTGTGATTCACTCCGCAAACAGAGACTTGAAGGTGACTCAGAGGCGTGTGAGCTCTTCACATCGAGATCAGAAAGCACTCAAGGGCAGTTAGCACCTCTTCCGGAGTGGGGGTGGGGTGAGGTAATTACCTTTTGACTTCTGTTACTATGTTCAGAAACTGCCTTTTCGATTGACTTGAACAGAAACTGCATTTCCAATAAGCACCATGGAAGTTAGCAAAATTTATTGAATCGCTTCTCGTCGATTGCCGCACAGGTTTCCGACTCAGTTGGTATCCACGTGGCTCATGTCCAGGAGTGAACATCTCTGCAGCAAATTGCACGGTTAAAGTAAAAGGCACGGAAAGTGGCATCTCGAACCGGCCCCGAGGTCAGAGCATGCTCACAATGTGATCTGTCGTTCTCGGATTGTAATGCGACCTCCGGTTTTAGGGTGGAGAACATTCTTTGGGACCCTTCTTCTGCAAAACAGACACAGTGACTGAATAAATGCTGCACGGTTTGATGTGGAACACGGCCTGCTCAGCTTTGTGCATTTTCCCTGTAGTCAGGTGTGTTTCGTGTTCCGTGTAAACGTGAAAGTCGTCCTGTTTCGAGCAATGTGTGAAATCATTTAGCAAAGCAAGAATCGAAATTGTAGTAATGTCTAGCAGCTCATGGTTATTTGACCGAAGTGTCCAAGTGTCTCTGCTGTCAAGATCGCGTTCGCCTCCCGCGCGGAAAATCGCAAACAGCTCTGCTGTTCCAAAGCGATTTGTGCTTTTACTGGAACCGAATGGAGACTATTATTTCATCGCTGTTGTGAAACAAAGTCCTGCGGTGACTCGACTCGTCGTTATTTGGTTTTTTGTCCAATGGGAAAATCGTTCCAATGAATTTCGGTGTCATATGTTATTGAATTTCTCCCATTTCCTTCATTTCCGTCCTGGAGACATCAGAAGGAAAAGGTAATCTAATCGAGACTGTGATTGGTGAAATTCACTTTTTATGGCCCGTTCTTATGATGTTCTTTCTATCTCTCTTTTCAGCATTGTCTGGAAAGTGGTGGTGCACTAACGCTGCAGTATGTTTGAAAGAGTAGTTTGGAATTGCCCTGTTGTTAGTTGTGAGATTACTTTATGACTCATGCCCTCGGACTGTGACACATTTAGCATTCATGCATCTCTCTGTCTGAAAATGCATTCGGCATGCCAGTTTTGTTTGTGTTCCGTGAAAAATGCTTTCTGTTTTGCGATTCGCTCAGCACATTACGAGTTAACAGGGTTTCTGAGGTAACTTCGAGCAGCAAAACTCCTCAATTGAGGTCTGGGAAAATTTCACGGAGTATGGTCAGTCGGGGCAAAATTAAGGAAGTCGTTCGTATCTGCAGTGTTTCACAATACTACCTTTCCCGTGAGCAGTCGAACAGACTAAACGATTGTGCCACAGACTGCGATGGAAAACTCCGCTAAAAAGTAATCCTTTAAAGCCAGTGTTAGCAACAAGACGTTATGGGGGTACACGGCGTGGAAACAGATATTTAGGTGTATCTCATCCATGCTCACCACATAACCAAAATTAAACAAGTCCCGTTCCCCAGCATTTGGCCCCAATCCCTCTAAACCCATCCTGTCCAGAAACTCATCCGATTACCTTTGCAATTTTCTGAGTGTAATAGCCTCCTCCACTTCCTCTGGGAGCTCATTCCATACACGCACAACCTTCTGTGTGGGAAATGTGCCTCAGGTCGTTTGTCAATTTCAGCCCACTCACCTTAAACCTATGCTCTCGAGTTTTCAACTCACCCCAATTTGGGTAAAACACAGAAATACTCAGTTTACAACCCTTCCATAAGATCATATCGCAGCCGTTACGCTGCAGGGAAAGTCGTCCCAGCTTATTCCACCTCGCCCTACGGTCCAAACATTGACGAAATCATTGTCTATATATTGTCATCAATTTCACGTGTCTTTTTTAACGTTTTCAAGATGTCAATTACGCTGGACAACAACGAGCAATTGGAAACAGAAAGGTGAAACGGAGAATGGCTTCAACTTTCAGTGCTGGATGCCACTGCGCCGCAGGGCGGCGACCGCGGCTGGTTTCTGTAGTGTAGTGGTCATCACGTTCGCCTAACACGCGAAAGGTCCCCAGTTCGAAACTGGGCAGAAACTGCTTTGTTCGTCAACTGCGGCCTTTTACATGGACAAGAACGGAGCTTTCTTGCTTGCTTTCCCATCTGCAAACCTGCCTTCGAATTTGCTTGAAAGAATCTGCTCTCGTAGTGAAATGTAAGGCAACTCCATTTAATTACTGTGTAAAGCATTATAAAGTTTTTCTCCAACCTGGTTCTGATGCATATGCCATTCTGTTTGAGAGTGTCCTTGCCGCGTTCTGATCCTTCCACGAAAAGCAGTACCGCATTTGCATTCCTTGCGTAGGCGGACCGGTTCAAAGGCAGGTCACAGCGCACCACGGATTCCTGAACTTGTCTGTCTGTCAAATGTACCCCAAAGTCGTCTCTGAAAGGCCTCATTTGGAAGCTGTCTGTCGTTATTCAACGCGCGAGAGTTGGTACCAGATTCCTGAATCATATTTTGGGGCAGTTCGCACGTTAGTGGCTCATTCAATCAGCAACAGCAATGAAATAATTTACACTCTCAGAGGAACCTTTGAACCTGTGCTTTCATAGCGCCGCTAATATTAAGGTGCGCCCCGAGATCTAAGCCATGTTGGAACTGAAACGGAGGAATCGACAGAGAGGCTACAGAATGACATCGCATCCATTTGGTTTTCTTTAAATCACTGACGAGCAGGAAAATGTAAAAGGGGAGAGCGAGTGGGGAAGTGAGGCGGTTGCAGCTCTGGTAAAAGTCCTTCTTTGTGATTCACTCCGCAAACAGAGACTTGAAGGTGACTCAGAGGCGTGTGAGCTCTTCACATCGAGATCAGAAAGCACTCAAGGGCAGTTAGCACCTCTTCCGGAGTGGGGGTGGGGTGAGGTAATTACCTTTTGACTTCTGTTACTATGTTCAGAAACTGCCTTTTCGATTGACTTGAACAGAAACTGCATTTCCAATAAGCACCATGGAAGTTAGCAAAATTTATTGAATCGCTTCTCGTCGATTGCCGCACAGGTTTCCGACTCAGTTGGTATCCACGTGGCTCATGTCCAGGAGTGAACATCTCTGCAGCAAATTGCACGGTTAAAGTAAAAGGCACGGAAAGTGGCATCTCGAACCGGCCCCGAGGTCAGAGCATGCTCACAATGTGATCTGTCGTTCTCGGATTGTAATGCGACCTCCGGTTTTAGGGTGGAGAACATTCTTTGGGACCCTTCTTCTGCAAAACAGACACAGTGACTGAATAAATGCTGCACGGTTTGATGTGGAACACGGCCTGCTCAGCTTTGTGCATTTTCCCTGTAGTCAGGTGTGTTTCGTGTTCCGTGTAAACGTGAAAGTCGTCCTGTTTCGAGCAATGTGTGAAATCATTTAGCAAAGCAAGAATCGAAATTGTAGTAATGTCTAGCAGCTCATGGTTATTTGACCGAAGTGTCCAAGTGTCTCTGCTGTCAAGATCGCGTTCGCCTCCCGCGCGGAAAATCGCAAACAGCTCTGCTGTTCCAAAGCGATTTGTGCTTTTACTGGAACCGAATGGAGACTATTATTTCATCGCTGTTGTGAAACAAAGTCCTGCGGTGACTCGACTCGTCGTTATTTGGTTTTTTGTCCAATGGGAAAATCGTTCCAATGAATTTCGGTGTCATATGTTATTGAATTTCTCCCATTTCCTTCATTTCCGTCCTGGAGACATCAGAAGGAAAAGGTAATCTAATCGAGACTGTGATTGGTGAAATTCACTTTTTATGGCCCGTTCTTATGATGTTCTTTCTATCTCTCTTTTCAGCATTGTCTGGAAAGTGGTGGTGCACTAACGCTGCAGTATGTTTGAAAGAGTAGTTTGGAATTGCCCTGTTGTTAGTTGTGAGATTACTTTATGACTCATGCCCTCGGACTGTGACACATTTAGCATTCATGCATCTCTCTGTCTGAAAATGCATTCGGCATGCCAGTTTTGTTTGTGTTCCGTGAAAAATGCTTTCTGTTTTGCGATTCGCTCAGCACATTACGAGTTAACAGGGTTTCTGAGGTAACTTCGAGCAGCAAAACTCCTCAATTGAGGTCTGGGAAAATTTCACGGAGTATGGTCAGTCGGGGCAAAATTAAGGAAGTCGTTCGTATCTGCAGTGTTTCACAATACTACCTTTCCCGTGAGCAGTCGAACAGACTAAACGATTGTGCCACAGACTGCGATGGAAAACTCCGCTAAAAAGTAATCCTTTAAAGCCAGTGTTAGCAACAAGACGTTATGGGGGTACACGGCGTGGAAACAGATATTTAGGTGTATCTCATCCATGCTCACCACATAACCAAAATTAAACAAGTCACGTTCCCCAGCATTTGGCCCCAATCCCTCTAAACCCATCCTGTCCAGAAACTCATCCGATTACCTTTGCAATTTTCTGAGTGTAATAGCCTCCTCCACTTCCTCTGGGAGCTCATTCCATACACGCACAACCTTCTGTGTGGGAAATGTGCCTCAGGTCGTTTGTCAATTTCAGCCCACTCACCTTAAACCTATGCTCTCGAGTTTTCAACTCACCCCAATTTGGGTAAAACACAGAAATACTCAGTTTACAACCCTTCCATAAGATCATATCGCAGCCGTTACGCTGCAGGGAAAGTCGTCCCAGCTTATTCCACCTCGCCCTACGGTCCAAACATTGACGAAATCATTGTCTATATATTGTCATCAATTTCACGTGTCTTTTTTAACGTTTTCAAGATGTCAATTACGCTGGACAACAACGAGCAATTGGAAACAGAAAGGTGAAACGGAGAATGGCTTCAACTTTCAGTGCTGGATGCCACTGCGCCGCAGGGCGGCGACCGCGGCTGGTTTCTGTAGTGTAGTGGTCATCACGTTCGCCTAACACGCGAAAGGTCCCCAGTTCGAAACTGGGCAGAAACTGCTTTGTTCGTCAACTGCGGCCTTTTACATGGACAAGAACGGAGCTTTCTTGCTTGCTTTCCCATCTGCAAACCTGCCTTCGAATTTGCTTGAAAGAATCTGCTCTCGTAGTGAAATGTAAGGCAACTCCATTTAATTACTGTGTAAAGCATTATAAAGTTTTTCTCCAACCTGGTAAAGTTTTTCTCCAACCTGGTTCTGATGCATATGCCATTCTGTTTGAGAGTGTCCTTGCCGCGTTCTGATCCTTCCACGAAAAGCAGTACCGCATTTGCATTCCTTGCGTAGGCGGACCGGCTCAAAGGCAGGTCACAGCGCACCACGGATTCCTGAACTTGTCTGTCTGTCAAATGTACCCCAAAGTCGTCTCTGAAAGGCCTCATTTGGAAGCTGTCTGTCGTTATTCAACGCGCGAGAGTTGGTACCAGATTCCTGAATCATATTTTGGGGCAGTTCGCACGTTAGTGGCTCATTCAATCAGCAACAGCAATGAAATAATTTACACTCTCAGAGGAACCTTTGAACCTGTGCTTTCATAGCGCCGCTAATATTAAGGTGCGCCCCGAGATCTAAGCCATGTTGGAACTGAAACGGAGGAATCGACAGAGAGGCTACAGAATGACATCGCATCCATTTGGTTTTCTTTAAATCACTGACGAGCAGGAAAATGTAAAAGGGGAGAGCGAGTGGGGAAGTGAGGCGGTTGCAGCTCTGGTAAAAGTCCTTCTTTGTGATTCACTCCGCAAACAGAGACTTGAAGGTGACTCAGAGGCGTGTGAGCTCTTCACATCGAGATCAGAAAGCACTCAAGGGCAGTTAGCACCTCTTCCGGAGTGGGGGTGGGGTGAGGTAATTACCTTTTGACTTCTGTTACTATGTTCAGAAACTGCCTTTTCGATTGACTTGAACAGAAACTGCATTTCCAATAAGCACCATGGAAGTTAGCAAAATTTATTGAATCGCTTCTCGTCGATTGCCGCACAGGTTTCCGACTCAGTTGGTATCCACGTGGCTCATGTCCAGGAGTGAACATCTCTGCAGCAAATTGCACGGTTAAAGTAAAAGGCACGGAAAGTGGCATCTCGAACCGGCCCCGAGGTCAGAGCATGCTCACAATGTGATCTGTCGTTCTCGGATTGTAATGCGACCTCCGGTTTTAGGGTGGAGAACATTCTTTGGGACCCTTCTTCTGCAAAACAGACACAGTGACTGAATAAATGCTGCACGGTTTGATGTGGAACACGGCCTGCTCAGCTTTGTGCATTTTCCCTGTAGTCAGGTGTGTTTCGTGTTCCGTGTAAACGTGAAAGTCGTCCTGTTTCGAGCAATGTGTGAAATCATTTAGCAAAGCAAGAATCGAAATTGTAGTAATGTCTAGCAGCTCATGGTTATTTGACCGAAGTGTCCAAGTGTCTCTGCTGTCAAGATCGCGTTCGCCTCCCGCGCGGAAAATCGCAAACAGCTCTGCTGTTCCAAAGCGATTTGTGCTTTTACTGGAACCGAATGGAGACTATTATTTCATCGCTGTTGTGAAACAAAGTCCTGCGGTGACTCGACTCGTCGTTATTTGGTTTTTTGTCCAATGGGAAAATCGTTCCAATGAATTTCGGTGTCATATGTTATTGAATTTCTCCCATTTCCTTCATTTCCGTCCTGGAGACATCAGAAGGAAAAGGTAATCTAATCGAGACTGTGATTGGTGAAATTGACTTTTTATGGCCCGTTCTTATGATGTTCTTTCTATCTCTCTTTTCAGCATTGTCTGGAAAGTGGTGGTGCACTAACGCTGCAGTATGTTTGAAAGAGTAGTTTGGAATTGCCCTGTTGTTAGTTGTGAGATTACTTTATGACTCATGCCCTCGGACTGTGACACATTTAGCATTCATGCATCTCTCTGTCTGAAAATGCATTCGGCATGCCAGTTTTGTTTGTGTTCCGTGAAAAATGCTTTCTGTTTTGCGATTCGCTCAGCACATTACGAGTTAACAGGGTTTCTGAGGTAACTTCGAGCAGCAAAACTCCTCAATTGAGGTCTGGGAAAATTTCACGGAGTATGGTCAGTCGGGGCAAAATTAAGGAAGTCGTTCGTATCTGCAGTGTTTCACAATACTACCTTTCCCGTGAGCAGTCGAACAGACTAAACGATTGTGCCACAGACTGCGATGGAAAACTCCGCTAAAAAGTAATCCTTTAAAGCCAGTGTTAGCAACAAGACGTTATGGGGGTACACGGCGTGGAAACAGATATTTAGGTGTATCTCATCCATGCTCACCACATAACCAAAATTAAACAAGTCCCGTTCCCCAGCATTTGGCCCCAATCCCTCTAAACCCATCCTGTCCAGAAACTCATCCGATTACCTTTGCAATTTTCTGAGTGTAATAGCCTCCTCCACTTCCTCTGGGAGCTCATTCCATACACGCACAACCTTCTGTGTGGGAAATGTGCCTCAGGTCGTTTGTCAATTTCAGCCCACTCACCTTAAACCTATGCTCTCGAGTTTTCAACTCACCCCAATTTGGGTAAAACACAGAAATACTCAGTTTACAACCCTTCCATAAGATCATATCGCAGCCGTTACGCTGCAGGGAAAGTCGTCCCAGCTTATTCCACCTCGCCCTACGGTCCAAACATTGACGAAATCATTGTCTATATATTGTCATCAATTTCACGTGTCTTTTTTAACGTTTTCAAGATGTCAATTACGCTGGACAACAACGAGCAATTGGAAACAGAAAGGTGAAACGGAGAATGGCTTCAACTTTCAGTGCTGGATGCCACTGCGCCGCAGGGCGGCGACCGCGGCTGGTTTCTGTAGTGTAGTGGTCATCACGTTCGCCTAACACGCGAAAGGTCCCCAGTTCGAAACTGGGCAGAAACTGCTTTGTTCGTCAACTGCGGCCTTTTACATGGACAAGAACGGAGCTTTCTTGCTTGCTTTCCCATCTGCAAACCTGCCTTCGAATTTGCTTGAAAGAATCTGCTCTCGTAGTGAAATGTAAGGCAACTCCATTTAATTACTGTGTAAAGCATTATAAAGTTTTTCTCCAACCTGGTTCTGATGCATATGCCATTCTGTTTGAGAGTGTCCTTGCCGCGTTCTGATCCTTCCACGAAAAGCAGTACCGCATTTGCATTCCTTGCGTAGGCGGACCGGTTCAAAGGCAGGTCACAGCGCACCACGGATTCCTGAACTTGTCTGTCTGTCAAATGTACCCCAAAGTCGTCTCTGAAAGGCCTCATTTGGAAGCTGTCTGTCGTTATTCAACGCGCGAGAGTTGGTACCAGATTCCTGAATCATATTTTGGGGCAGTTCGCACGTTAGTGGCTCATTCAATCAGCAACAGCAATGAAATAATTTACACTCTCAGAGGAACCTTTGAACCTGTGCTTTCATAGCGCCGCTAATATTAAGGTGCGCCCCGAGATCTAAGCCATGTTGGAACTGAAACGGAGGAATCGACAGAGAGGCTACAGAATGACATCGCATCCATTTGGTTTTCTTTAAATCACTGACGAGCAGGAAAATGTAAAAGGGGAGAGCGAGTGGGGAAGTGAGGCGGTTGCAGCTCTGGTAAAAGTCCTTCTTTGTGATTCACTCCGCAAACAGAGACTTGAAGGTGACTCAGAGGCGTGTGAGCTCTTCACATCGAGATCAGAAAGCACTCAAGGGCAGTTAGCACCTCTTCCGGAGTGGGGGTGGGGTGAGGTAATTACCTTTTGACTTCTGTTACTATGTTCAGAAACTGCCTTTTCGATTGACTTGAACAGAAACTGCATTTCCAATAAGCACCATGGAAGTTAGCAAAATTTATTGAATCGCTTCTCGTCGATTGCCGCACAGGTTTCCGACTCAGTTGGTATCCACGTGGCTCATGTCCAGGAGTGAACATCTCTGCAGCAAATTGCACGGTTAAAGTAAAAGGCACGGAAAGTGGCATCTCGAACCGGCCCCGAGGTCAGAGCATGCTCACAATGTGATCTGTCGTTCTCGGATTGTAATGCGACCTCCGGTTTTAGGGTGGAGAACATTCTTTGGGACCCTTCTTCTGCAAAACAGACACAGTGACTGAATAAATGCTGCACGGTTTGATGTGGAACACGGCCTGCTCAGCTTTGTGCATTTTCCCTGTAGTCAGGTGTGTTTCGTGTTCCGTGTAAACGTGAAAGTCGTCCTGTTTCGAGCAATGTGTGAAATCATTCAGCAAAGCAAGAATCGAAATTGTAGTAATGTCTAGCAGCTCATGGTTATTTGACCGAAGTGTCCAAGTGTCTCTGCTGTCAAGATCGCGTTCGCCTCCCGCGCGGAAAATCGCAAACAGCTCTGCTGTTCCAAAGCGATTTGTGCTTTTACTGGAACCGAATGGAGACTATTATTTCATCGCTGTTGTGAAACAAAGTCCTGCGGTGACTCGACTCGTCGTTATTTGGTTTTTTGTCCAATGGGAAAATCGTTCCAATGAATTTCGGTGTCATATGTTATTGAATTTCTCCCATTTCCTTCATTTCCGTCCTGGAGACATCAGAAGGAAAAGGTAATCTAATCGAGACTGTGATTGGTGAAATTCACTTTTTATGGCCCGTTCTTATGATGTTCTTTCTATCTCTCTTTTCAGCATTGTCTGGAAAGTGGTGGTGCACTAACGCTGCAGTATGTTTGAAAGAGTAGTTTGGAATTGCCCTGTTGTTAGTTGTGAGATTACTTTATGACTCATGCCCTCGGACTGTGACACATTTAGCATTCATGCATCTCTCTGTCTGAAAATGCATTCGGCATGCCAGTTTTGTTTGTGTTCCGTGAAAAATGCTTTCTGTTTTGCGATTCGCTCAGCACATTACGAGTTAACAGGGTTTCTGAGGTAACTTCGAGCAGCAAAACTCCTCAATTGAGGTCTGGGAAAATTTCACGGAGTATGGTCAGTCGGGGCAAAATTAAGGAAGTCGTTCGTATCTGCAGTGTTTCACAATACTACCTTTCCCGTGAGCAGTCGAACAGACTAAACGATTGTGCCACAGACTGCGATGGAAAACTCCGCTAAAAAGTAATCCTTTAAAGCCAGTGTTAGCAACAAGACGTTATGGGGGTACACGGCGTGGAAACAGATATTTAGGTGTATCTCATCCATGCTCACCACATAACCAAAATTAAACAAGTCCCGTTCCCCAGCATTTGGCCCCAATCCCTCTAAACCCATCCTGTCCAGAAACTCATCCGATTACCTTTGCAATTTTCTGAGTGTAATAGCCTCCTCCACTTCCTCTGGGAGCTCATTCCATACACGCACAACCTTCTGTGTGGGAAATGTGCCTCAGGTCGTTTGTCAATTTCAGCCCACTCACCTTAAACCTATGCTCTCGAGTTTTCAACTCACCCCAATTTGGGTAAAACACAGAAATACTCAGTTTACAACCCTTCCATAAGATCATATCGCAGCCGTTACGCTGCAGGGAAAGTCGTCCCAGCTTATTCCACCTCGCCCTACGGTCCAAACATTGACGAAATCATTGTCTATATATTGTCATCAATTTCACGTGTCTTTTTTAACGTTTTCAAGATGTCAATTACGCTGGACAACAACGAGCAATTGGAAACAGAAAGGTGAAACGGAGAATGGCTTCAACTTTCAGTGCTGGATGCCACTGCGCCGCAGGGCGGCGACCGCGGCTGGTTTCTGTAGTGTAGTGGTCATCACGTTCGCCTAACACGCGAAAGGTCCCCAGTTCGAAACTGGGCAGAAACTGCTTTGTTCGTCAACTGCGGCCTTTTACATGGACAAGAACGGAGCTTTCTTGCTTGCTTTCCCATCTGCAAACCTGCCTTCGAATTTGCTTGAAAGAATCTGCTCTCGTAGTGAAATGTAAGGCAACTCCATTTAATTACTGTGTAAAGCATTATAAAGTTTTTCTCCAACCTGGTTCTGATGCATATGCCATTCTGTTTGAGAGTGTCCTTGCCGCGTTCTGATCCTTCCACGAAAAGCAGTACCGCATTTGCATTCCTTGCGTAGGCGGACCGGTTCAAAGGCAGGTCACAGCGCACCACGGATTCCTGAACTTGTCTGTCTGTCAAATGTACCCCAAAGTCGTCTCTGAAAGGCCTCATTTGGAAGCTGTCTGTCGTTATTCAACGCGCGAGAGTTGGTACCAGATTCCTGAATCATATTTTGGGGCAGTTCGCACGTTAGTGGCTCATTCAATCAGCAACAGCAATGAAATAATTTACACTCTCAGAGGAACCTTTGAACCTGTGCTTTCATAGCGCCGCTAATATTAAGGTGCGCCCCGAGATCTAAGCCATGTTGGAACTGAAACGGAGGAATCGACAGAGAGGCTACAGAATGACATCGCATCCATTTGGTTTTCTTTAAATCACTGACGAGCAGGAAAATGTAAAAGGGGAGAGCGAGTGGGGAAGTGAGGCGGTTGCAGCTCTGGTAAAAGTCCTTCTTTGTGATTCACTCCGCAAACAGAGACTTGAAGGTGACTCAGAGGCGTGTGAGCTCTTCACATCGAGATCAGAAAGCACTCAAGGGCAGTTAGCACCTCTTCCGGAGTGGGGGTGGGGTGAGGTAATTACCTTTTGACTTCTGTTACTATGTTCAGAAACTGCCTTTTCGATTGACTTGAACAGAAACTGCATTTCCAATAAGCACCATGGAAGTTAGCAAAATTTATTGAATCGCTTCTCGTCGATTGCCGCACAGGTTTCCGACTCAGTTGGTATCCACGTGGCTCATGTCCAGGAGTGAACATCTCTGCAGCAAATTGCACGGTTAAAGTAAAAGGCACGGAAAGTGGCATCTCGAACCGGCCCCGAGGTCAGAGCATGCTCACAATGTGATCTGTCGTTCTCGGATTGTAATGCGACCTCCGGTTTTAGGGTGGAGAACATTCTTTGGGACCCTTCTTCTGCAAAACAGACACAGTGACTGAATAAATGCTGCACGGTTTGATGTGGAACACGGCCTGCTCGGCTTTGTGCATTTTCCCTGTAGTCAGGTGTGTTTCGTGTTCCGTGTAAACGTGAAAGTCGTCCTGTTTCGAGCAATGTGTGAAATCATTTAGCAAAGCAAGAATCGAAATTGTAGTAATGTCTAGCAGCTCATGGTTATTTGACCGAAGTGTCCAAGTGTCTCTGCTGTCAAGATCGCGTTCGCCTCCCGCGCGGAAAATCGCAAACAGCTCTGCTGTTCCAAAGCGATTTGTGCTTTTACTGGAACCGAATGGAGACTATTATTTCATCGCTGTTGTGAAACAAAGTCCTGCGGTGACTCGACTCGTCGTTATTTGGTTTTTTGTCCAATGGGAAAATCGTTCCAATGAATTTCGGTGTCATATGTTATTGAATTTCTCCCATTTCCTTCATTTCCGTCCTGGAGACATCAGAAGGAAAAGGTAATCTAATCGAGACTGTGATTGGTGAAATTGACTTTTTATGGCCCGTTCTTATGATGTTCTTTCTATCTCTCTTTTCAGCATTGTCTGGAAAGTGGTGGTGCACTAACGCTGCAGTATGTTTGAAAGAGTAGTTTGGAATTGCCCTGTTGTTAGTCGTGAGATTACTTTATGACTCATGCCCTCGGACTGTGACACATTTAGCATTCATGCATCTCTCTGTCTGAAAATGCATTCGGCATGCCAGTTTTGTTTGTGTTCCGTGAAAAATGCTTTCTGTTTTGCGATTCGCTCAGCACATTACGAGTTAACAGGGTTTCTGAGGTAACTTCGAGCAGCAAAACTCCTCAATTGAGGTCTGGGAAAATTTCACGGAGTATGGTCAGTCGGGGCAAAATTAAGGAAGTCGTTCGTATCTGCAGTGTTTCACAATACTACCTTTCCCGTGAGCAGTCGAACAGACTAAACGATTGTGCCACAGACTGCGATGGAAAACTCCGCTAAAAAGTAATCCTTTAAAGCCAGTGTTAGCAACAAGACGTTATGGGGGTACACGGCGTGGAAACAGATATTTAGGTGTATCTCATCCATGCTCACCACATAACCAAAATTAAACAAGTCCCGTTCCCCAGCATTTGGCCCCAATCCCTCTAAACCCATCCTGTCCAGAAACTCATCCGATTACCTTTGCAATTTTCTGAGTGTAATAGCCTCCTCCACTTCCTCTGGGAGCTCATTCCATACACGCACAACCTTCTGTGTGGGAAATGTGCCTCAGGTCGTTTGTCAATTTCAGCCCACTCACCTTAAACCTATGCTCTCGAGTTTTCAACTCACCCCAAATTGGGTAAAACACAGAAATACTCAGTTTACAACCCTTCCATAAGATCATATCGCAGCCGTTACGCTGCAGGGAAAGTCGTCCCAGCTTATTCCACCTCGCCCTACGGTCCAAACATTGACGAAATCATTGTCTATATATTGTCATCAATTTCACGTGTCTTTTTTAACGTTTTCAAGATGTCAATTACGCTGGACAACAACGAGCGATTGGAAACAGAAAGGTGAAACGGAGAATGGCTTCAACTTTCAGTGCTGGATGCCACTGCGCCGCAGGGCGGCGACCGCGGCTGGTTTCTGTAGTGTAGTGGTCATCACGTGCGCCTAACACGCGAAAGGTCCCCAGTTCGAAACTGGGCAGAAACTGCTTGGTTCGTCAACTGCAGCCTTTTACATGGACAAGAACGGAGCTTTCTTGCTTGCTTTCCCATCTGCAAACCTGCCTTCGAATTTGCTTGAAAGAATCTGCTCTCGTAGTGAAATGTAAGGCAACTCCATTTAATTACTGTGTAAAGCATTATAAAGTTTTTCTCCAACCTGGTTCTGATGCATATGCCATTCTGTTTGAGAGTGTCCTTGCCGCGTTCTGATCCTTCCACGAAAAGCAGTACCGCATTTGCATTCCTTGCGCAGGCGGCCCGGTTCAAAGGCAGGGAAGAAGCTGCTGCGCAGGTGTCACAGCGCACCACGGATTCCTGAACTTGTCTGTCTGTCAAATGTACCCCAAAGTCGTCTCTGAAAGGCCTCATTTGGAAGCTGTCTGTCGTTATTCAACGCGCGAGAGTTGGTACCAGATTCCTGAATCATATTTTGGGGCAGTTCGCACGTTAGTGGCTCATTCAATCAGCAACAGCAATGAAATAATTTACACTCTCAGAGGAACCTTTGAACCTGTGCTTTCATAGCGCCGCTAATATTAAGGTGCGCCCCGAGATCTAAGCCATGTTGGAACTGAAACGGAGGAATCGACAGAGAGGCTACAGAATGACATCGCATCCATTTGGTTTTCTTTAAATCACTGACGAGCAGGAAAATGTAAAAGGGGAGAGCGAGTGGGGAAGTGAGGCGGTTGCAGCTCTGGTAAAAGTCCTTCTTTGTGATTCACTCCGCAAACAGAGACTTGAAGGTGACTCAGAGGCGTGTGAGCTCTTCACATCGAGATCAGAAAGCACTCAAGGGCAGTTAGCACCTCTTCCGGAGTGGGGGTGGGGTGAGGTAATTACCTTTTGACTTCTGTTACTATGTTCAGAAACTGCCTTTTCGATTGACTTGAACAGAAACTGCATTTCCAATAAGCACCATGGAAGTTAGCAAAATTTATTGAATCGCTTCTCGTCGATTGCCGCACAGGTTTCCGACTCAGTTGGTATCCACGTGGCTCATGTCCAGGAGTGAACATCTCTGCAGCAAATTGCACGGTTAAAGTAAAAGGCACGGAAAGTGGCATCTCGAACCGGCCCCGAGGTCAGAGCATGCTCACAATGTGATCTGTCGTTCTCGGATTGTAATGCGACCTCCGGTTTTAGGGTGGAGAACATTCTTTGGGACCCTTCTTCTGCAAAACAGACACAGTGACTGAATAAATGCTGCACGGTTTGATGTGGAACACGGCCTGCTCAGCTTTGTGCATTTTCCCTGTAGTCAGGTGTGTTTCGTGTTCCGTGTAAACGTGAAAGTCGTCCTGTTTCGAGCAATGTGTGAAATCATTTAGCAAAGCAAGAATCGAAATTGTAGTAATGTCTAGCAGCTCATGGTTATTTGACCGAAGTGTCCAAGTGTCTCTGCTGTCAAGATCGCGTTCGCCTCCCGCGCGGAAAATCGCAAACAGCTCTGCTGTTCCAAAGCGATTTGTGCTTTTACTGGAACCGAATGGAGACTATTGTTTCATCGCTGTTGTGAAACAAAGTCCTGCGGTGACTCGACTCGTCGTTATTTGGTTTTTTGTCCAATGGGAAAATCGTTCCAATGAATTTCGGTGTCATATGTTATTGAATTTCTCCCATTTCCTTCATTTCCGTCCTGGAGACATCAGAAGGAAAAGGTAATCTAATCGAGACTGTGATTGGTGAAATTCACTTTTTATGGCCCGTTCTTATGATGTTCTTTCTATCTCTCTTTTCAGCATTGTCTGGAAAGTGGTGGTGCACTAACGCTGCAGTATGTTTGAAAGAGTAGTTTGGAATTGCCCTGTTGTTAGTTGTGAGATTACTTTATGACTCATGCCCTCGGACTGTGACACATTTAGCATTCATGCATCTCTCTGTCTGAAAATGCATTCGGCATGCCAGTTTTGTTTGTGTTCCGTGAAAAATGCTTTCTGTTTTGCGATTCGCTCAGCACATTACGAGTTAACAGGGTTTCTGAGGTAACTTCGAGCAGCAAAACTCCTCAATTGAGGTCTGGGAAAATTTCACGGAGTATGGTCAGTCGGGGCAAAATTAAGGAAGTCGTTCGTATCTGCAGTGTTTCACAATACTACCTTTCCCGTGAGCAGTCGAACAGACTAAACGATTGTGCCACAGACTGCGATGGAAAACTCCGCTAAAAAGTAATCCTTTAAAGCCAGTGTTAGCAACAAGACGTTATGGGGGTACACGGCGTGGAAACAGATATTTAGGTGTATCTCATCCATGCTCACCACATAACCAAAATTAAACAAGTCCCGTTCCCCAGCATTTGGCCCCAATCCCTCTAAACCCATCCTGTCCAGAAACTCATCCGATTACCTTTGCAATTTTCTGAGTGTAATAGCCTCCTCCACTTCCTCTGGGAGCTCATTCCATACACGCACAACCTTCTGTGTGGGAAATGTGCCTCAGGTCGTTTGTCAATTTCAGCCCACTCACCTTAAACCTATGCTCTCGAGTTTTCAACTCACCCCAATTTGGGTAAAACACAGAAATACTCAGTTTACAACCCTTCCATAAGATCATATCGCAGCCGTTACGCTCCAGGGAAAGTCGTCCCAGCTTATTCCACCTCGCCCTACGGTCCAAACATTGACGAAATCATTGTCTATATATTGTCATCAATTTCACGTGTCTTTTTTAACGTTTTCAAGATGTCAATTACGCTGGACAACAACGAGCAATTGGAAACAGAAAGGTGAAACGGAGAATGGCTTCAACTTTCAGTGCTGGATGCCACTGCGCCGCAGGGCGGCGACCGCGGCTGGTTTCTGTAGTGTAGTGGTCATCACGTTCGCCTAACACGCGAAAGGTCCCCAGTTCGAAACTGGGCAGAAACTGCTTTGTTCGTCAACTGCGGCCTTTTACATGGACAAGAACGGAGCTTTCTTGCTTGCTTTCCCATCTGCAAACCTGCCTTCGAATTTGCTTGAAAGAATCTGCTCTCGTAGTGAAATGTAAGGCAACTCCATTTAATTACTGTGTAAAGCATTATAAAGTTTTTCTCCAACCTGGTTCTGATGCATATGCCATTCTGTTTGAGAGTGTCCTTGCCGCGTTCTGATCCTTCCACGAAAAGCAGTACCGCATTTGCATTCCTTGCGTAGGCGGACCGGTTCAAAGGCAGGTCACAGCGCACCACGGATTCCTGAACTTGTCTGTCTGTCAAATGTACCCCAAAGTCGTCTCTGAAAGGCCTCATTTGGAAGCTGTCTGTCGTTATTCAACGCGCGAGAGTTGGTACCAGATTCCTGAATCATATTTTGGGGCAGTTCGCACGTTAGTGGCTCATTCAATCAGCAACAGCAATGAAATAATTTACACTCTCAGAGGAACCTTTGAACCTGTGCTTTCATAGCGCCGCTAATATTAAGGTGCGCCCCGAGATCTAAGCCATGTTGGAACTGAAACGGAGGAATCGACAGAGAGGCTACAGAATGACATCGCATCCATTTGGTTTTCTTTAAATCACTGACGAGCAGGAAAATGTAAAAGGGGAGAGCGAGTGGGGAAGTGAGGCGGTTGCAGCTCTGGTAAAAGTCCTTCTTTGTGATTCACTCCGCAAACAGAGACTTGAAGGTGACTCAGAGGCGTGTGAGCTCTTCACATCGAGATCAGAAAGCACTCAAGGGCAGTTAGCACCTCTTCCGGAGTGGGGGTGGGGTGAGGTAATTACCTTTTGACTTCTGTTACTATGTTCAGAAACTGCCTTTTCGATTGACTTGAACAGAAACTGCATTTCCAATAAGCACCATGGAAGTTAGCAAAATTTATTGAATCGCTTCTCGTCGATTGCCGCACAGGTTTCCGACTCAGTTGGTATCCACGTGGCTCATGTCCAGGAGTGAACATCTCTGCAGCAAATTGCACGGTTAAAGTAAAAGGCACGGAAAGTGGCATCTCGAACCGGCCCCGAGGTCAGAGCATGCTCACAATGTGATCTGTCGTTCTCGGATTGTAATGCGACCTCCGGTTTTAGGGTGGAGAACATTCTTTGGGACCCTTCTTCTGCAAAACAGACACAGTGACTGAATAAATGCTGCACGGTTTGATGTGGAACACGGCCTGCTCAGCTTTGTGCATTTTCCCTGTAGTCAGGTGTGTTTCGTGTTCCGTGTAAACGTGAAAGTCGTCCTGTTTCGAGCAATGTGTGAAATCATTTAGCAAAGCAAGAATCGAAATTGTAGTAATGTCTAGCAGCTCATGGTTATTTGACCGAAGTGTCCAAGTGTCTCTGCTGTCAAGATCGCGTTCGCCTCCCGCGCGGAAAATCGCAAACAGCTCTGCTGTTCCAAAGCGATTTGTGCTTTTACTGGAACCGAATGGAGACTATTATTTCATCGCTGTTGTGAAACAAAGTCCTGCGGTGACTCGACTCGTCGTTATTTGGTTTTTTGTCCAATGGGAAAATCGTTCCAATGAATTTCGGTGTCATATGTTATTGAATTTCTCCCATTTCCTTCATTTCCGTCCTGGAGACATCAGAAGGAAAAGGTAATCTAATCGAGACTGTGATTGGTGAAATTGACTTTTTATGGCCCGTTCTTATGATGTTCTTTCTATCTCTCTTTTCAGCATTGTCTGGAAAGTGGTGGTGCACTAACGCTGCAGTATGTTTGAAAGAGTAGTTTGGAATTGCCCTGTTGTTAGTTGTGAGATTACTTTATGACTCATGCCCTCGGACTGTGACACATTTAGCATTCATGCATCTCTCTGTCTGAAAATGCATTCGGCATGCCAGTTTTGTTTGTGTTCCGTGAAAAATGCTTTCTGTTTTGCGATTCGCTCAGCACATTACGAGTTAACAGGGTTTCTGAGGTAACTGCGAGCAGCAAAACTCCTCAATTGAGGTCTGGGAAAATTTCACGGAGTATGGTCAGTCGGGGCAAAATTAAGGAAGTCGTTCGTATCTGCAGTGTTTCACAATACTACCTTTCCCGTGAGCAGTCGAACAGACTAAACGATTGTGCCACAGACTGCGATGGAAAACTCCGCTAAAAAGTAATCCTTTAAAGCCAGTGTTAGCAACAAGACGTTATGGGGGTACACGGCGTGGAAACAGATATTTAGGTGTATCTCATCCATGCTCACCACATAACCAAAATTAAACAAGTCCCGTTCCCCAGCATTTGGCCCCAATCCCTCTAAACCCATCCTGTCCAGAAACTCATCCGATTACCTTTGCAATTTTCTGAGTGTAATAGCCTCCTCCACTTCCTCTGGGAGCTCATTCCATACACGCACAACCTTCTGTGTGGGAAATGTGCCTCAGGTCGTTTGTCAATTTCAGCCCACTCACCTTAAACCTATGCTCTCGAGTTTTCAACTCACCCCAATTTGGGTAAAACACAGAAATACTCAGTTTACAACCCTTCCATAAGATCATATCGCAGCCGTTACGCTGCAGGGAAAGTCGTCCCAGCTTATTCCACCTCGCCCTACGGTCCAAACATTGACGAAATCATTGTCTATATATTGTCATCAATTTCACGTGTCTTTTTTAACGTTTTCAAGATGTCAATTACGCTGGACAACAACGAGCAATTGGAAACAGAAAGGTGAAACGGAGAATGGCTTCAACTTTCAGTGCTGGATGCCACTGCGCCGCAGGGCGGCGACCGCGGCTGGTTTCTGTAGTGTAGTGGTCATCACGTTCGCCTAACACGCGAAAGGTCCCCAGTTCGAAACTGGGCAGAAACTGCTTTGTTCGTCAACTGCGGCCTTTTACATGGACAAGAACGGAGCTTTCTTGCTTGCTTTCCCATCTGCAAACCTGCCTTCGAATTTGCTTGAAAGAATCTGCTCTCGTAGTGAAATGTAAGGCAACTCCATTTAATTACTGTGTAAAGCATTATAAAGTTTTTCTCCAACCTGGTTCTGATGCATATGCCATTCTGTTTGAGAGTGTCCTTGCCGCGTTCTGATCCTTCCACGAAAAGCAGTACCGCATTTGCATTCCTTGCGTAGGCGGACCGGCTCAAAGGCAGGTCACAGCGCACCACGGATTCCTGAACTTGTCTGTCTGTCAAATGTACCCCAAAGTCGTCTCTGAAAGGCCTCATTTGGAAGCTGTCTGTCGTTATTCAACGCGCGAGAGTTGGTACCAGATTCCTGAATCATATTTTGGGGCAGTTCGCACGTTAGTGGCTCATTCAATCAGCAACAGCAATGAAATAATTTACACTCTCAGAGGAACCTTTGAACCTGTGCTTTCATAGCGCCGCTAATATTAAGGTGCGCCCCGAGATCTAAGCCATGTTGGAACTGAAACGGAGGAATCGACAGAGAGGCTACAGAATGACATCGCATCCATTTGGTTTTCTTTAAATCACTGACGAGCAGGAAAATGTAAAAGGGGAGAGCGAGTGGGGAAGTGAGGCGGTTGCAGCTCTGGTAAAAGTCCTTCTTTGTGATTCACTCCGCAAACAGAGACTTGAAGGTGACTCAGAGGCGTGTGAGCTCTTCACATCGAGATCAGAAAGCACTCAAGGGCAGTTAGCACCTCTTCCGGAGTGGGGGTGGGGTGAGGTAATTACCTTTTGACTTCTGTTACTATGTTCAGAAACTGCCTTTTCGATTGACTTGAACAGAAACTGCATTTCCAATAAGCACCATGGAAGTTAGCAAAATTTATTGAATCGCTTCTCGTCGATTGCCGCACAGGTTTCCGACTCAGTTGGTATCCACGTGGCTCATGTCCAGGAGTGAACATCTCTGCAGCAAATTGCACGGTTAAAGTAAAAGGCACGGAAAGTGGCATCTCGAACCGGCCCCGAGGTCAGAGCATGCTCACAATGTGATCTGTCGTTCTCGGATTGTAATGCGACCTCCGGTTTTAGGGTGGAGAACATTCTTTGGGACCCTTCTTCTGCAAAACAGACACAGTGACTGAATAAATGCTGCACGGTTTGATGTGGAACACGGCCTGCTCAGCTTTGTGCATTTTCCCTGTAGTCAGGTGTGTTTCGTGTTCCGTGTAAACGTGAAAGTCGTCCTGTTTCGAGCAATGTGTGAAATCATTTAGCAAAGCAAGAATCGAAATTGTAGTAATGTCTAGCAGCTCATGGTTATTTGACCGAAGTGTCCAAGTGTCTCTGCTGTCAAGATCGCGTTCGCCTCCCGCGCGGAAAATCGCAAACAGCTCTGCTGTTCCAAAGCGATTTGTGCTTTTACTGGAACCGAATGGAGACTATTATTTCATCGCTGTTGTGAAACAAAGTCCTGCGGTGACTCGACTCGTCGTTATTTGGTTTTTTGTCCAATGGGAAAATCGTTCCAATGAATTTCGGTGTCATATGTTATTGAATTTCTCCCATTTCCTTCATTTCCGTCCTGGAGACATCAGAAGGAAAAGGTAATCTAATCGAGACTGTGATTGGTGAAATTCACTTTTTATGGCCCGTTCTTATGATGTTCTTTCTATCTCTCTTTTCAGCATTGTCTGGAAAGTGGTGGTGCACTAACGCTGCAGTATGTTTGAAAGAGTAGTTTGGAATTGCCCTGTTGTTAGTTGTGAGATTACTTTATGACTCATGCCCTCGGACTGTGACACATTTAGCATTCATGCATCTCTCTGTCTGAAAATGCATTCGGCATGCCAGTTTTGTTTGTGTTCCGTGAAAAATGCTTTCTGTTTTGCGATTCGCTCAGCACATTACGAGTTAACAGGGTTTCTGAGGTAACTTCGAGCAGCAAAACTCCTCAATTGAGGTCTGGGAAAATTTCACGGAGTATGGTCAGTCGGGGCAAAATTAAGGAAGTCGTTCGTATCTGCAGTGTTTCACAATACTACCTTTCCCGTGAGCAGTCGAACAGACTAAACGATTGTGCCACAGACTGCGATGGAAAACTCCGCTAAAAAGTAATCCTTTAAAGCCAGTGTTAGCAACAAGACGTTATGGGGGTACACGGCGTGGAAACAGATATTTAGGTGTATCTCATCCATGCTCACCACATAACCAAAATTAAACAAGTCCCGTTCCCCAGCATTTGGCCCCAATCCCTCTAAACCCATCCTGTCCAGAAACTCATCCGATTACCTTTGCAATTTTCTGAGTGTAATAGCCTCCTCCACTTCCTCTGGGAGCTCATTCCATACACGCACAACCTTCTGTGTGGGAAATGTGCCTCAGGTCGTTTGTCAATTTCAGCCCACTCACCTTAAACCTATGCTCTCGAGTTTTCAACTCACCCCAATTTGGGTAAAACACAGAAATACTCAGTTTACAACCCTTCCATAAGATCATATCGCAGCCGTTACGCTGCAGGGAAAGTCGTCCCAGCTTATTCCACCTCGCCCTACGGTCCAAACATTGACGAAATCATTGTCTATATATTGTCATCAATTTCACGTGTCTTTTTTAACGTTTTCAAGATGTCAATTACGCTGGACAACAACGAGCAATTGGAAACAGAAAGGTGAAACGGAGAATGGCTTCAACTTTCAGTGCTGGATGCCACTGCGCCGCAGGGCGGCGACCGCGGCTGGTTTCTGTAGTGTAGTGGTCATCACGTTCGCCTAACACGCGAAAGGTCCCCAGTTCGAAACTGGGCAGAAACTGCTTTGTTCGTCAACTGCGGCCTTTTACATGGACAAGAACGGAGCTTTCTTGCTTGCTTTCCCATCTGCAAACCTGCCTTCGAATTTGCTTGAAAGAATCTGCTCTCGTAGTGAAATGTAAGGCAACTCCATTTAATTACTGTGTAAAGCATTATAAAGTTTTTCTCCAACCTGGTTCTGATGCATATGCCATTCTGTTTGAGAGTGTCCTTGCCGCGTTCTGATCCTTCCACGAAAAGCAGTACCGCATTTGCATTCCTTGCGTAGGCGGACCGGTTCAAAGGCAGGTCACAGCGCACCACGGATTCCTGAACTTGTCTGTCTGTCAAATGTACCCCAAAGTCGTCTCTGAAAGGCCTCATTTGGAAGCTGTCTGTCGTTATTCAACGCGCGAGAGTTGGTACCAGATTCCTGAATCATATTTTGGGGCAGTTCGCACGTTAGTGGCTCATTCAATCAGCAACAGCAATGAAATAATTTACACTCTCAGAGGAACCTTTGAACCTGTGCTTTCATAGCGCCGCTAATATTAAGGTGCGCCCCGAGATCTAAGCCATGTTGGAACTGAAACGGAGGAATCGACAGAGAGGCTACAGAATGACATCGCATCCATTTGGTTTTCTTTAAATCACTGACGAGCAGGAAAATGTAAAAGGGGAGAGCGAGTGGGGAAGTGAGGCGGTTGCAGCTCTGGTAAAAGTCCTTCTTTGTGATTCACTCCGCAAACAGAGACTTGAAGGTGACTCAGAGGCGTGTGAGCTCTTCACATCGAGATCAGAAAGCACTCAAGGGCAGTTAGCACCTCTTCCGGAGTGGGGGTGGGGTGAGGTAATTACCTTTTGACTTCTGTTACTATGTTCAGAAACTGCCTTTTCGATTGACTTGAACAGAAACTGCATTTCCAATAAGCACCATGGAAGTTAGCAAAATTTATTGAATCGCTTCTCGTCGATTGCCGCACAGGTTTCCGACTCAGTTGGTATCCACGTGGCTCATGTCCAGGAGTGAACATCTCTGCAGCAAATTGCACGGTTAAAGTAAAAGGCACGGAAAGTGGCATCTCGAACCGGCCCCGAGGTCAGAGCATGCTCACAATGTGATCTGTCGTTCTCGGATTGTAATGCGACCTCCGGTTTTAGGGTGGAGAACATTCTTTGGGACCCTTCTTCTGCAAAACAGACACAGTGACTGAATAAATGCTGCACGGTTTGATGTGGAACACGGCCTGCTCAGCTTTGTGCATTTTCCCTGTAGTCAGGTGTGTTTCGTGTTCCGTGTAAACGTGAAAGTCGTCCTGTTTCGAGCAATGTGTGAAATCATTTAGCAAAGCAAGAATCGAAATTGTAGTAATGTCTAGCAGCTCATGGTTATTTGACCGAAGTGTCCAAGTGTCTCTGCTGTCAAGATCGCGTTCGCCTCCCGCGCGGAAAATCGCAAACAGCTCTGCTGTTCCAAAGCGATTTGTGCTTTTACTGGAACCGAATGGAGACTATTATTTCATCGCTGTTGTGAAACAAAGTCCTGCGGTGACTCGACTCGTCGTTATTTGGTTTTTTGTCCAATGGGAAAATCGTTCCAATGAATTTCGGTGTCATATGTTATTGAATTTCTCCCATTTCCTTCATTTCCGTCCTGGAGACATCAGAAGGAAAAGGTAATCTAATCGAGACTGTGATTGGTGAAATTGACTTTTTATGGCCCGTTCTTATGATGTTCTTTCTATCTCTCTTTTCAGCATTGTCTGGAAAGTGGTGGTGCACTAACGCTGCAGTATGTTTGAAAGAGTAGTTTGGAATTGCCCTGTTGTTAGTTGTGAGATTACTTTATGACTCATGCCCTCGGACTGTGACACATTTAGCATTCATGCATCTCTCTGTCTGAAAATGCATTCGGCATGCCAGTTTTGTTTGTGTTCCGTGAAAAATGCTTTCTGTTTTGCGATTCGCTCAGCACATTACGAGTTAACAGGGTTTCTGAGGTAACTTCGAGCAGCAAAACTCCTCAATTGAGGTCTGGGAAAATTTCACGGAGTATGGTCAGTCGGGGCAAAATTAAGGAAGTCGTTCGTATCTGCAGTGTTTCACAATACTACCTTTCCCGTGAGCAGTCGAACAGACTAAACGATTGTGCCACAGACTGCGATGGAAAACTCCGCTAAAAAGTAATCCTTTAAAGCCAGTGTTAGCAACAAGACGTTATGGGGGTACACGGCGTGGAAACAGATATTTAGGTGTATCTCATCCATGCTCACCACATAACCAAAATTAAACAAGTCCCGTTCCCCAGCATTTGGCCCCAATCCCTCTAAACCCATCCTGTCCAGAAACTCATCCGATTACCTTTGCAATTTTCTGAGTGTAATAGCCTCCTCCACTTCCTCTGGGAGCTCATTCCATACACGCACAACCTTCTGTGTGGGAAATGTGCCTCAGGTCGTTTGTCAATTTCAGCCCACTCACCTTAAACCTATGCTCTCGAGTTTTCAACTCACCCCAATTTGGGTAAAACACAGAAATACTCAGTTTACAACCCTTCCATAAGATCATATCGCAGCCGTTACGCTGCAGGGAAAGTCGTCCCAGCTTATTCCACCTCGCCCTACGGTCCAAACATTGACGAAATCATTGTCTATATATTGTCATCAATTTCACGTGTCTTTTTTAACGTTTTCAAGATGTCAATTACGCTGGACAACAACGAGCAATTGGAAACAGAAAGGTGAAACGGAGAATGGCTTCAACTTTCAGTGCTGGATGCCACTGCGCCGCAGGGCGGCGACCGCGGCTGGTTTCTGTAGTGTAGTGGTCATCACGTTCGCCTAACACGCGAAAGGTCCCCAGTTCGAAACTGGGCAGAAACTGCTTTGTTCGTCAACTGCGGCCTTTTACATGGACAAGAACGGAGCTTTCTTGCTTGCTTTCCCATCTGCAAACCTGCCTTCGAATTTGCTTGAAAGAATCTGCTCTCGTAGTGAAATGTAAGGCAACTCCATTTAATTACTGTGTAAAGCATTATAAAGTTTTTCTCCAACCTGGTTCTGATGCATATGCCATTCTGTTTGAGAGTGTCCTTGCCGCGTTCTGATCCTTCCACGAAAAGCAGTACCGCATTTGCATTCCTTGCGCAGGCGGCCCGGTTCAAAGGCAGGGAAGAAGCTGCTGCGCAGGTGTCACAGCGCACCACGGATTCCTGAACTTGTCTGTCTGTCAAATGTACCCCAAAGTCGTCTCTGAAAGGCCTCATTTGGAAGCTGTCTGTCGTTATTCAACGCGCGAGAGTTGGTACCAGATTCCTGAATCATATTTTGGGGCAGTTCGCACGTTAGTGGCTCATTCAATCAGCAACAGCAATGAAATAATTTACACTCTCAGAGGAACCTTTGAACCTGTGCTTTCATAGCGCCGCTAATATTAAGGTGCGCCCCGAGATCTAAGCCATGTTGGAACTGAAACGGAGGAATCGACAGAGAGGCTACAGAATGACGTCGCATCCATTTGGTTTTCTTTAAATCACTGACGAGCAGGAAAATGTAAAAGGGGAGAGCGAGTGGGGAAGTGAGGCGGTTGCAGCTCTGGTAAAAGTCCTTCTTTGTGATTCACTCCGCAAACAGAGACTTGAAGGTGACTCAGAGGCGTGTGAGCTCTTCACATCGAGATCAGAAAGCACTCAAGGGCAGTTAGCACCTCTTCCGGAGTGGGGGTGGGGTGAGGTAATTACCTTTTGACTTCTGTTACTATGTTCAGAAACTGCCTTTTCGATTGACTTGAACAGAAACTGCATTTCCAATAAGCACCATGGAAGTTAGCAAAATTTATTGAATCGCTTCTCGTCGATTGCCGCACAGGTTTCCGACTCAGTTGGTATCCACGTGGCTCATGTCCAGGAGTGAACATCTCTGCAGCAAATTGCACGGTTAAAGTAAAAGGCACGGAAAGTGGCATCTCGAACCGGCCCCGAGGTCAGAGCATGCTCACAATGTGATCTGTCGTTCTCGGATTGTAATGCGACCTCCGGTTTTAGGGTGGAGAACATTCTTTGGGACCCTTCTTCTGCAAAACAGACACAGTGACTGAATAAATGCTGCACGGTTTGATGTGGAACACGGCCTGCTCAGCTTTGTGCATTTTCCCTGTAGTCAGGTGTGTTTCGTGTTCCGTGTAAACGTGAAAGTCGTCCTGTTTCGAGCAATGTGTGAAATCATTTAGCAAAGCAAGAATCGAAATTGTAGTAATGTCTAGCAGCTCATGGTTATTTGACCGAAGTGTCCAAGTGTCTCTGCTGTCAAGATCGCGTTCGCCTCCCGCGCGGAAAATCGCAAACAGCTCTGCTGTTCCAAAGCGATTTGTGCTTTTACTGGAACCGAATGGAGACTATTGTTTCATCGCTGTTGTGAAACAAAGTCCTGCGGTGACTCGACTCGTCGTTATTTGGTTTTTTGTCCAATGGGAAAATCGTTCCAATGAATTTCGGTGTCATATGTTATTGAATTTCTCCCATTTCCTTCATTTCCGTCCTGGAGACATCAGAAGGAAAAGGTAATCTAATCGAGACTGTGATTGGTGAAATTGACTTTTTATGGCCCGTTCTTATGATGTTCTTTCTATCTCTCTTTTCAGCATTGTCTGGAAAGTGGTGGTGCACTAACGCTGCAGTATGTTTGAAAGAGTAGTTTGGAATTGCCCTGTTGTTAGTTGTGAGATTACTTTATGACTCATGCCCTCGGACTGTGACACATTTAGCATTCATGCATCTCTCTGTCTGAAAATGCATTCGGCATGCCAGTTTTGTTTGTGTTCCGTGAAAAATGCTTTCTGTTTTGCGATTCGCTCAGCACATTACGAGTTAACAGGGTTTCTGAGGTAACTTCGAGCAGCAAAACTCCTCAATTGAGGTCTGGGAAAATTTCACGGAGTATGGTCAGTCGGGGCAAAATTAAGGAAGTCGTTCGTATCTGCAGTGTTTCACAATACTACCTTTCCCGTGAGCAGTCGAACAGACTAAACGATTGTGCCACAGACTGCGATGGAAAACTCCGCTAAAAAGTAATCCTTTAAAGCCAGTGTTAGCAACAAGACGTTATGGGGGTACACGGCGTGGAAACAGATATTTAGGTGTATCTCATCCATGCTCACCACATAACCAAAATTAAACAAGTCCCGTTCCCCAGCATTTGGCCCCAATCCCTCTAAACCCATCCTGTCCAGAAACTCATCCGATTACCTTTGCAATTTTCTGAGTGTAATAGCCTCCTCCACTTCCTCTGGGAGCTCATTCCATACACGCACAACCTTCTGTGTGGGAAATGTGCCTCAGGTCGTTTGTCAATTTCAGCCCACTCACCTTAAACCTATGCTCTCGAGTTTTCAACTCACCCCAATTTGGGTAAAACACAGAAATACTCAGTTTACAACCCTTCCATAAGATCATATCGCAGCCGTTACGCTGCAGGGAAAGTCGTCCCAGCTTATTCCACCTCGCCCTACGGTCCAAACATTGACGAAATCATTGTCTATATATTGTCATCAATTTCACGTGTCTTTTTTAACGTTTTCAAGATGTCAATTACGCTGGACAACAACGAGCAATTGGAAACAGAAAGGTGAAACGGAGAATGGCTTCAACTTTCAGTGCTGGATGCCACTGCGCCGCAGGGCGGCGACCGCGGCTGGTTTCTGTAGTGTAGTGGTCATCACGTTCGCCTAACACGCGAAAGGTCCCCAGTTCGAAACTGGGCAGAAACTGCTTTGTTCGTCAACTGCGGCCTTTTACATGGACAAGAACGGAGCTTTCTTGCTTGCTTTCCCATCTGCAAACCTGCCTTCGAATTTGCTTGAAAGAATCTGCTCTCGTAGTGAAATGTAAGGCAACTCCATTTAATTACTGTGTAAAGCATTATAAAGTTTTTCTCCAACCTGGTTCTGATGCATATGCCATTCTGTTTGAGAGTGTCCTTGCCGCGTTCTGATCCTTCCACGAAAAGCAGTACCGCATTTGCATTCCTTGCGTAGGCGGACCGGTTCAAAGGCAGGTCACAGCGCACCACGGATTCCTGAACTTGTCTGTCTGTCAAATGTACCCCAAAGTCGTCTCTGAAAGGCCTCATTTGGAAGCTGTCTGTCGTTATTCAACGCGCGAGAGTTGGTACCAGATTCCTGAATCATATTTTGGGGCAGTTCGCACGTTAGTGGCTCATTCAATCAGCAACAGCAATGAAATAATTTACACTCTCAGAGGAACCTTTGAACCTGTGCTTTCATAGCGCCGCTAATATTAAGGTGCGCCCCGAGATCTAAGCCATGTTGGAACTGAAACGGAGGAATCGACAGAGAGGCTACAGAATGACATCGCATCCATTTGGTTTTCTTTAAATCACTGACGAGCAGGAAAATGTAAAAGGGGAGAGCGAGTGGGGAAGTGAGGCGGTTGCAGCTCTGGTAAAAGTCCTTCTTTGTGATTCACTCCGCAAACAGAGACTTGAAGGTGACTCAGAGGCGTGTGAGCTCTTCACATCGAGATCAGAAAGCACTCAAGGGCAGTTAGCACCTCTTCCGGAGTGGGGGTGGGGTGAGGTAATTACCTTTTGACTTCTGTTACTATGTTCAGAAACTGCCTTTTCGATTGACTTGAACAGAAACTGCATTTCCAATAAGCACCATGGAAGTTAGCAAAATTTATTGAATCGCTTCTCGTCGATTGCCGCACAGGTTTCCGACTCAGTTGGTATCCACGTGGCTCATGTCCAGGAGTGAACATCTCTGCAGCAAATTGCACGGTTAAAGTAAAAGGCACGGAAAGTGGCATCTCGAACCGGCCCCGAGGTCAGAGCATGCTCACAATGTGATCTGTCGTTCTCGGATTGTAATGCGACCTCCGGTTTTAGGGTGGAGAACATTCTTTGGGACCCTTCTTCTGCAAAACAGACACAGTGACTGAATAAATGCTGCACGGTTTGATGTGGAACACGGCCTGCTCAGCTTTGTGCATTTTCCCTGTAGTCAGGTGTGTTTCGTGTTCCGTGTAAACGTGAAAGTCGTCCTGTTTCGAGCAATGTGTGAAATCATTTAGCAAAGCAAGAATCGAAATTGTAGTAATGTCTAGCAGCTCATGGTTATTTGACCGAAGTGTCCAAGTGTCTCTGCTGTCAAGATCGCGTTCGCCTCCCGCGCGGAAAATCGCAAACAGCTCTGCTGTTCCAAAGCGATTTGTGCTTTTACTGGAACCGAATGGAGACTATTATTTCATCGCTGTTGTGAAACAAAGTCCTGCGGTGACTCGACTCGTCGTTATTTGGTTTTTTGTCCAATGGGAAAATCGTTCCAATGAATTTCGGTGTCATATGTTATTGAATTTCTCCCATTTCCTTCATTTCCGTCCTGGAGACATCAGAAGGAAAAGGTAATCTAATCGAGACTGTGATTGGTGAAATTCACTTTTTATGGCCCGTTCTTATGATGTTCTTTCTATCTCTCTTTTCAGCATTGTCTGGAAAGTGGTGGTGCACTAACGCTGCAGTATGTTTGAAAGAGTAGTTTGGAATTGCCCTGTTGTTAGTTGTGAGATTACTTTATGACTCATGCCCTCGGACTGTGACACATTTAGCATTCATGCATCTCTCTGTCTGAAAATGCATTCGGCATGCCAGTTTTGTTTGTGTTCCGTGAAAAATGCTTTCTGTTTTGCGATTCGCTCAGCACATTACGAGTTAACAGGGTTTCTGAGGTAACTTCGAGCAGCAAAACTCCTCAATTGAGGTCTGGGAAAATTTCACGGAGTATGGTCAGTCGGGGCAAAATTAAGGAAGTCGTTCGTATCTGCAGTGTTTCACAATACTACCTTTCCCGTGAGCAGTCGAACAGACTAAACGATTGTGCCACAGACTGCGATGGAAAACTCCGCTAAAAAGTAATCCTTTAAAGCCAGTGTTAGCAACAAGACGTTATGGGGGTACACGGCGTGGAAACAGATATTTAGGTGTATCTCATCCATGCTCACCACATAACCAAAATTAAACAAGTCCCGTTCCCCAGCATTTGGCCCCAATCCCTCTAAACCCATCCTGTCCAGAAACTCATCCGATTACCTTTGCAATTTTCTGAGTGTAATAGCCTCCTCCACTTCCTCTGGGAGCTCATTCCATACACGCACAACCTTCTGTGTGGGAAATGTGCCTCAGGTCGTTTGTCAATTTCAGCCCACTCACCTTAAACCTATGCTCTCGAGTTTTCAACTCACCCCAATTTGGGTAAAACACAGAAATACTCAGTTTACAACCCTTCCATAAGATCATATCGCAGCCGTTACGCTCCAGGGAAAGTCGTCCCAGCTTATTCCACCTCGCCCTACGGTCCAAACATTGACGAAATCATTGTCTATATATTGTCATCAATTTCACGTGTCTTTTTTAACGTTTTCAAGATGTCAATTACGCTGGACAACAACGAGCAATTGGAAACAGAAAGGTGAAACGGAGAATGGCTTCAACTTTCAGTGCTGGATGCCACTGCGCCGCAGGGCGGCGACCGCGGCTGGTTTCTGTAGTGTAGTGGTCATCACGTTCGCCTAACACGCGAAAGGTCCCCAGTTCGAAACTGGGCAGAAACTGCTTTGTTCGTCAACTGCGGCCTTTTACATGGACAAGAACGGAGCTTTCTTGCTTGCTTTCCCATCTGCAAACCTGCCTTCGAATTTGCTTGAAAGAATCTGCTCTCGTAGTGAAATGTAAGGCAACTCCATTTAATTACTGTGTAAAGCATTATAAAGTTTTTCTCCAACCTGGTTCTGATGCATATGCCATTCTGTTTGAGAGTGTCCTTGCCGCGTTCTGATCCTTCCACGAAAAGCAGTACCGCATTTGCATTCCTTGCGTAGGCGGACCGGTTCAAAGGCAGGTCACAGCGCACCACGGATTCCTGAACTTGTCTGTCTGTCAAATGTACCCCAAAGTCGTCTCTGAAAGGCCTCATTTGGAAGCTGTCTGTCGTTATTCAACGCGCGAGAGTTGGTACCAGATTCCTGAATCATATTTTGGGGCAGTTCGCACTATAGTGGCTCATTCAATCAGCAACAGCAATGAAATAATTTACACTCTCAGAGGAACCTTTGAACCTGTGCTTTCATAGCGCCGCTAATATTAAGGTGCGCCCCGAGATCTAAGCCATGTTGGAACTGAAACGGAGGAATCGACAGAGAGGCTACAGAATGACATCGCATCCATTTGGTTTTCTTTAAATCACTGACGAGCAGGAAAATGTAAAAGGGGAGAGCGAGTGGGGAAGTGAGGCGGTTGCAGCTCTGGTAAAAGTCCTTCTTTGTGATTCACTCCGCAAACAGAGACTTGAAGGTGACTCAGAGGCGTGTGAGCTCTTCACATCGAGATCAGAAAGCACTCAAGGGCAGTTAGCACCTCTTCCGGAGTGGGGGTGGGGTGAGGTAATTACCTTTTGACTTCTGTTACTATGTTCAGAAACTGCCTTTTCGATTGACTTGAACAGAAACTGCATTTCCAATAAGCACCATGGAAGTTAGCAAAATTTATTGAATCGCTTCTCGTCGATTGCCGCACAGGTTTCCGACTCAGTTGGTATCCACGTGGCTCATGTCCAGGAGTGAACATCTCTGCAGCAAATTGCACGGTTAAAGTAAAAGGCACGGAAAGTGGCATCTCGAACCGGCCCCGAGGTCAGAGCATGCTCACAATGTGATCTGTCGTTCTCGGATTGTAATGCGACCTCCGGTTTTAGGGTGGAGAACATTCTTTGGGACCCTTCTTCTGCAAAACAGACACAGTGACTGAATAAATGCTGCACGGTTTGATGTGGAACACGGCCTGCTCAGCTTTGTGCATTTTCCCTGTAGTCAGGTGTGTTTCGTGTTCCGTGTAAACGTGAAAGTCGTCCTGTTTCGAGCAATGTGTGAAATCATTTAGCAAAGCAAGAATCGAAATTGTAGTAATGTCTAGCAGCTCATGGTTATTTGACCGAAGTGTCCAAGTGTCTCTGCTGTCAAGATCGCGTTCGCCTCCCGCGCGGAAAATCGCAAACAGCTCTGCTGTTCCAAAGCGATTTGTGCTTTTACTGGAACCGAATGGAGACTATTATTTCATCGCTGTTGTGAAACAAAGTCCTGCGGTGACTCGACTCGTCGTTATTTGGTTTTTTGTCCAATGGGAAAATCGTTCCAATGAATTTCGGTGTCATATGTTATTGAATTTCTCCCATTTCCTTCATTTCCGTCCTGGAGACATCAGAAGGAAAAGGTAATCTAATCGAGACTGTGATTGGTGAAATTGACTTTTTATGGCCCGTTCTTATGATGTTCTTTCTATCTCTCTTTTCAGCATTGTCTGGAAAGTGGTGGTGCACTAACGCTGCAGTATGTTTGAAAGAGTAGTTTGGAATTGCCCTGTTGTTAGTTGTGAGATTACTTTATGACTCATGCCCTCGGACTGTGACACATTTAGCATTCATGCATCTCTCTGTCTGAAAATGCATTCGGCATGCCAGTTTTGTTTGTGTTCCGTGAAAAATGCTTTCTGTTTTGCGATTCGCTCAGCACATTACGAGTTAACAGGGTTTCTGAGGTAACTTCGAGCAGCAAAACTCCTCAATTGAGGTCTGGGAAAATTTCACGGAGTATGGTCAGTCGGGGCAAAATTAAGGAAGTCGTTCGTATCTGCAGTGTTTCACAATACTACCTTTCCCGTGAGCAGTCGAACAGACTAAACGATTGTGCCACAGACTGCGATGGAAAACTCCGCTAAAAAGTAATCCTTTAAAGCCAGTGTTAGCAACAAGACGTTATGGGGGTACACGGCGTGGAAACAGATATTTAGGTGTATCTCATCCATGCTCACCACATAACCAAAATTAAACAAGTCCCGTTCCCCAGCATTTGGCCCCAATCCCTCTAAACCCATCCTGTCCAGAAACTCATCCGATTACCTTTGCAATTTTCTGAGTGTAATAGCCTCCTCCACTTCCTCTGGGAGCTCATTCCATACACGCACAACCTTCTGTGTGGGAAATGTGCCTCAGGTCGTTTGTCAATTTCAGCCCACTCACCTTAAACCTATGCTCTCGAGTTTTCAACTCACCCCAATTTGGGTAAAACACAGAAATACTCAGTTTACAACCCTTCCATAAGATCATATCGCAGCCGTTACGCTGCAGGGAAAGTCGTCCCAGCTTATTCCACCTCGCCCTACGGTCCAAACATTGACGAAATCATTGTCTATATATTGTCATCAATTTCACGTGTCTTTTTTAACGTTTTCAAGATGTCAATTACGCTGGACAACAACGAGCAATTGGAAACAGAAAGGTGAAACGGAGAATGGCTTCAACTTTCAGTGCTGGATGCCACTGCGCCGCAGGGCGGCGACCGCGGCTGGTTTCTGTAGTGTAGTGGTCATCACGTTCGCCTAACACGCGAAAGGTCCCCAGTTCGAAACTGGGCAGAAACTGCTTTGTTCGTCAACTGCGGCCTTTTACATGGACAAGAACGGAGCTTTCTTGCTTGCTTTCCCATCTGCAAACCTGCCTTCGAATTTGCTTGAAAGAATCTGCTCTCGTAGTGAAATGTAAGGCAACTCCATTTAATTACTGTGTAAAGCATTATAAAGTTTTTCTCCAACCTGGTTCTGATGCATATGCCATTCTGTTTGAGAGTGTCCTTGCCGCGTTCTGATCCTTCCACGAAAAGCAGTACCGCATTTGCATTCCTTGCGTAGGCGGACCGGTTCAAAGGCAGGTCACAGCGCACCACGGATTCCTGAACTTGTCTGTCTGTCAAATGTACCCCAAAGTCGTCTCTGAAAGGCCTCATTTGGAAGCTGTCTGTCGTTATTCAACGCGCGAGAGTTGGTACCAGATTCCTGAATCATATTTTGGGGCAGTTCGCACGTTAGTGGCTCATTCAATCAGCAACAGCAATGAAATAATTTACACTCTCAGAGGAACCTTTGAACCTGTGCTTTCATAGCGCCGCTAATATTAAGGTGCGCCCCGAGATCTAAGCCATGTTGGAACTGAAACGGAGGAATCGACAGAGAGGCTACAGAATGACATCGCATCCATTTGGTTTTCTTTAAATCACTGACGAGCAGGAAAATGTAAAAGGGGAGAGCGAGTGGGGAAGTGAGGCGGTTGCAGCTCTGGTAAAAGTCCTTCTTTGTGATTCACTCCGCAAACAGAGACTTGAAGGTGACTCAGAGGCGTGTGAGCTCTTCACATCGAGATCAGAAAGCACTCAAGGGCAGTTAGCACCTCTTCCGGAGTGGGGGTGGGGTGAGGTAATTACCTTTTGACTTCTGTTACTATGTTCAGAAACTGCCTTTTCGATTGACTTGAACAGAAACTGCATTTCCAATAAGCACCATGGAAGTTAGCAAAATTTATTGAATCGCTTCTCGTCGATTGCCGCACAGGTTTCCGACTCAGTTGGTATCCACGTGGCTCATGTCCAGGAGTGAACATCTCTGCAGCAAATTGCACGGTTAAAGTAAAAGGCACGGAAAGTGGCATCTCGAACCGGCCCCGAGGTCAGAGCATGCTCACAATGTGATCTGTCGTTCTCGGATTGTAATGCGACCTCCGGTTTTAGGGTGGAGAACATTCTTTGGGACCCTTCTTCTGCAAAACAGACACAGTGACTGAATAAATGCTGCACGGTTTGATGTGGAACACGGCCTGCTCAGCTTTGTGCATTTTCCCTGTAGTCAGGTGTGTTTCGTGTTCCGTGTAAACGTGAAAGTCGTCCTGTTTCGAGCAATGTGTGAAATCATTTAGCAAAGCAAGAATCGAAATTGTAGTAATGTCTAGCAGCTCATGGTTATTTGACCGAAGTGTCCAAGTGTCTCTGCTGTCAAGATCGCGTTCGCCTCCCGCGCGGAAAATCGCAAACAGCTCTGCTGTTCCAAAGCGATTTGTGCTTTTACTGGAACCGAATGGAGACTATTATTTCATCGCTGTTGTGAAACAAAGTCCTGCGGTGACTCGACTCGTCGTTATTTGGTTTTTTGTCCAATGGGAAAATCGTTCCAATGAATTTCGGTGTCATATGTTATTGAATTTCTCCCATTTCCTTCATTTCCGTCCTGGAGACATCAGAAGGAAAAGGTAATCTAATCGAGACTGTGATTGGTGAAATTCACTTTTTATGGCCCGTTCTTATGATGTTCTTTCTATCTCTCTTTTCAGCATTGTCTGGAAAGTGGTGGTGCACTAACGCTGCAGTATGTTTGAAAGAGTAGTTTGGAATTGCCCTGTTGTTAGTTGTGAGATTACTTTATGACTCATGCCCTCGGACTGTGACACATTTAGCATTCATGCATCTCTCTGTCTGAAAATGCATTCGGCATGCCAGTTTTGTTTGTGTTCCGTGAAAAATGCTTTCTGTTTTGCGATTCGCTCAGCACATTACGAGTTAACAGGGTTTCTGAGGTAACTTCGAGCAGCAAAACTCCTCAATTGAGGTCTGGGAAAATTTCACGGAGTATGGTCAGTCGGGGCAAAATTAAGGAAGTCGTTCGTATCTGCAGTGTTTCACAATACTACCTTTCCCGTGAGCAGTCGAACAGACTAAACGATTGTGCCACAGACTGCGATGGAAAACTCCGCTAAAAAGTAATCCTTTAAAGCCAGTGTTAGCAACAAGACGTTATGGGGGTACACGGCGTGGAAACAGATATTTAGGTGTATCTCATCCATGCTCACCACATAACCAAAATTAAACAAGTCCCGTTCCCCAGCATTTGGCCCCAATCCCTCTAAACCCATCCTGTCCAGAAACTCATCCGATTACCTTTGCAATTTTCTGAGTGTAATAGCCTCCTCCACTTCCTCTGGGAGCTCATTCCATACACGCACAACCTTCTGTGTGGGAAATGTGCCTCAGGTCGTTTGTCAATTTCAGCCCACTCACCTTAAACCTATGCTCTCGAGTTTTCAACTCACCCCAATTTGGGTAAAACACAGAAATACTCAGTTTACAACCCTTCCATAAGATCATATCGCAGCCGTTACGCTGCAGGGAAAGTCGTCCCAGCTTATTCCACCTCGCCCTACGGTCCAAACATTGACGAAATCATTGTCTATATATTGTCATCAATTTCACGTGTCTTTTTTAACGTTTTCAAGATGTCAATTACGCTGGACAACAACGAGCAATTGGAAACAGAAAGGTGAAACGGAGAATGGCTTCAACTTTCAGTGCTGGATGCCACTGCGCCGCAGGGCGGCGACCGCGGCTGGTTTCTGTAGTGTAGTGGTCATCACGTTCGCCTAACACGCGAAAGGTCCCCAGTTCGAAACTGGGCAGAAACTGCTTTGTTCGTCAACTGCGGCCTTTTACATGGACAAGAACGGAGCTTTCTTGCTTGCTTTCCCATCTGCAAACCTGCCTTCGAATTTGCTTGAAAGAATCTGCTCTCGTAGTGAAATGTAAGGCAACTCCATTTAATTACTGTGTAAAGCATTATAAAGTTTTTCTCCAACCTGGTTCTGATGCATATGCCATTCTGTTTGAGAGTGTCCTTGCCGCGTTCTGATCCTTCCACGAAAAGCAGTACCGCATTTGCATTCCTTGCGTAGGCGGACCGGCTCAAAGGCAGGTCACAGCGCACCACGGATTCCTGAACTTGTCTGTCTGTCAAATGTACCCCAAAGTCGTCTCTGAAAGGCCTCATTTGGAAGCTGTCTGTCGTTATTCAACGCGCGAGAGTTGGTACCAGATTCCTGAATCATATTTTGGGGCAGTTCGCACGTTAGTGGCTCATTCAATCAGCAACAGCAATGAAATAATTTACACTCTCAGAGGAACCTTTGAACCTGTGCTTTCATAGCGCCGCTAATATTAAGGTGCGCCCCGAGATCTAAGCCATGTTGGAACTGAAACGGAGGAATCGACAGAGAGGCTACAGAATGACATCGCATCCATTTGGTTTTCTTTAAATCACTGACGAGCAGGAAAATGTAAAAGGGGAGAGCGAGTGGGGAAGTGAGGCGGTTGCAGCTCTGGTAAAAGTCCTTCTTTGTGATTCACTCCGCAAACAGAGACTTGAAGGTGACTCAGAGGCGTGTGAGCTCTTCACATCGAGATCAGAAAGCACTCAAGGGCAGTTAGCACCTCTTCCGGAGTGGGGGTGGGGTGAGGTAATTACCTTTTGACTTCTGTTACTATGTTCAGAAACTGCCTTTTCGATTGACTTGAACAGAAACTGCATTTCCAATAAGCACCATGGAAGTTAGCAAAATTTATTGAATCGCTTCTCGTCGATTGCCGCACAGGTTTCCGACTCAGTTGGTATCCACGTGGCTCATGTCCAGGAGTGAACATCTCTGCAGCAAATTGCACGGTTAAAGTAAAAGGCACGGAAAGTGGCATCTCGAACCGGCCCCGAGGTCAGAGCATGCTCACAATGTGATCTGTCGTTCTCGGATTGTAATGCGACCTCCGGTTTTAGGGTGGAGAACATTCTTTGGGACCCTTCTTCTGCAAAACAGACACAGTGACTGAATAAATGCTGCACGGTTTGATGTGGAACACGGCCTGCTCAGCTTTGTGCATTTTCCCTGTAGTCAGGTGTGTTTCGTGTTCCGTGTAAACGTGAAAGTCGTCCTGTTTCGAGCAATGTGTGAAATCATTTAGCAAAGCAAGAATCGAAATTGTAGTAATGTCTAGCAGCTCATGGTTATTTGACCGAAGTGTCCAAGTGTCTCTGCTGTCAAGATCGCGTTCGCCTCCCGCGCGGAAAATCGCAAACAGCTCTGCTGTTCCAAAGCGATTTGTGCTTTTACTGGAACCGAATGGAGACTATTATTTCATCGCTGTTGTGAAACAAAGTCCTGCGGTGACTCGACTCGTCGTTATTTGGTTTTTTGTCCAATGGGAAAATCGTTCCAATGAATTTCGGTGTCATATGTTATTGAATTTCTCCCATTTCCTTCATTTCCGTCCTGGAGACATCAGAAGGAAAAGGTAATCTAATCGAGACTGTGATTGGTGAAATTGACTTTTTATGGCCCGTTCTTATGATGTTCTTTCTATCTCTCTTTTCAGCATTGTCTGGAAAGTGGTGGTGCACTAACGCTGCAGTATGTTTGAAAGAGTAGTTTGGAATTGCCCTGTTGTTAGTTGTGAGATTACTTTATGACTCATGCCCTCGGACTGTGACACATTTAGCATTCATGCATCTCTCTGTCTGAAAATGCATTCGGCATGCCAGTTTTGTTTGTGTTCCGTGAAAAATGCTTTCTGTTTTGCGATTCGCTCAGCACATTACGAGTTAACAGGGTTTCTGAGGTAACTTCGAGCAGCAAAACTCCTCAATTGAGGTCTGGGAAAATTTCACGGAGTATGGTCAGTCGGGGCAAAATTAAGGAAGTCGTTCGTATCTGCAGTGTTTCACAATACTACCTTTCCCGTGAGCAGTCGAACAGACTAAACGATTGTGCCACAGACTGCGATGGAAAACTCCGCTAAAAAGTAATCCTTTAAAGCCAGTGTTAGCAACAAGACGTTATGGGGGTACACGGCGTGGAAACAGATATTTAGGTGTATCTCATCCATGCTCACCACATAACCAAAATTAAACAAGTCCCGTTCCCCAGCATTTGGCCCCAATCCCTCTAAACCCATCCTGTCCAGAAACTCATCCGATTACCTTTGCAATTTTCTGAGTGTAATAGCCTCCTCCACTTCCTCTGGGAGCTCATTCCATACACGCACAACCTTCTGTGTGGGAAATGTGCCTCAGGTCGTTTGTCAATTTCAGCCCACTCACCTTAAACCTATGCTCTCGAGTTTTCAACTCACCCCAATTTGGGTAAAACACAGAAATACTCAGTTTACAACCCTTCCATAAGATCATATCGCAGCCGTTACGCTGCAGGGAAAGTCGTCCCAGCTTATTCCACCTCGCCCTACGGTCCAAACATTGACGAAATCATTGTCTATATATTGTCATCAATTTCACGTGTCTTTTTTAACGTTTTCAAGATGTCAATTACGCTGGACAACAACGAGCAATTGGAAACAGAAAGGTGAAACGGAGAATGGCTTCAACTTTCAGTGCTGGATGCCACTGCGCCGCAGGGCGGCGACCGCGGCTGGTTTCTGTAGTGTAGTGGTCATCACGTTCGCCTAACACGCGAAAGGTCCCCAGTTCGAAACTGGGCAGAAACTGCTTTGTTCGTCAACTGCGGCCTTTTACATGGACAAGAACGGAGCTTTCTTGCTTGCTTTCCCATCTGCAAACCTGCCTTCGAATTTGCTTGAAAGAATCTGCTCTCGTAGTGAAATGTAAGGCAACTCCATTTAATTACTGTGTAAAGCATTATAAAGTTTTTCTCCAACCTGGTTCTGATGCATATGCCATTCTGTTTGAGAGTGTCCTTGCCGCGTTCTGATCCTTCCACGAAAAGCAGTACCGCATTTGCATTCCTTGCGTAGGCGGACCGGTTCAAAGGCAGGTCACAGCGCACCACGGATTCCTGAACTTGTCTGTCTGTCAAATGTACCCCAAAGTCGTCTCTGAAAGGCCTCATTTGGAAGCTGTCTGTCGTTATTCAACGCGCGAGAGTTGGTACCAGATTCCTGAATCATATTTTGGGGCAGTTCGCACGTTAGTGGCTCATTCAATCAGCAACAGCAATGAAATAATTTACACTCTCAGAGGAACCTTTGAACCTGTGCTTTCATAGCGCCGCTAATATTAAGGTGCGCCCCGAGATCTAAGCCATGTTGGAACTGAAACGGAGGAATCGACAGAGAGGCTACAGAATGACATCGCATCCATTTGGTTTTCTTTAAATCACTGACGAGCAGGAAAATGTAAAAGGGGAGAGCGAGTGGGGAAGTGAGGCGGTTGCAGCTCTGGTAAAAGTCCTTCTTTGTGATTCACTCCGCAAACAGAGACTTGAAGGTGACTCAGAGGCGTGTGAGCTCTTCACATCGAGATCAGAAAGCACTCAAGGGCAGTTAGCACCTCTTCCGGAGTGGGGGTGGGGTGAGGTAATTACCTTTTGACTTCTGTTACTATGTTCAGAAACTGCCTTTTCGATTGACTTGAACAGAAACTGCATTTCCAATAAGCACCATGGAAGTTAGCAAAATTTATTGAATCGCTTCTCGTCGATTGCCGCACAGGTTTCCGACTCAGTTGGCATCCACGTGGCTCATGTCCAGGAGTGAACATCTCTGCAGCAAATTGCACGGTTAAAGTAAAAGGCACGGAAAGTGGCATCTCGAACCGGCCCCGAGGTCAGAGCATGCTCACAATGTGATCTGTCGTTCTCGGATTGTAATGCGACCTCCGGTTTTAGGGTGGAGAACATTCTTTGGGACCCTTCTTCTGCAAAACAGACACAGTGACTGAATAAATGCTGCACGGTTTGATGTGGAACACGGCCTGCTCAGCTTTGTGCATTTTCCCTGTAGTCAGGTGTGTTTCGTGTTCCGTGTAAACGTGAAAGTCGTCCTGTTTCGAGCAATGTGTGAAATCATTTAGCAAAGCAAGAATCGAAATTGTAGTAATGTCTAGCAGCTCATGGTTATTTGACCGAAGTGTCCAAGTGTCTCTGCTGTCAAGATCGCGTTCGCCTCCCGCGCGGAAAATCGCAAACAGCTCTGCTGTTCCAAAGCGATTTGTGCTTTTACTGGAACCGAATGGAGACTATTATTTCATCGCTGTTGTGAAACAAAGTCCTGCGGTGACTCGACTCGTCGTTATTTGGTTTTTTGTCCAATGGGAAAATCGTTCCAATGAATTTCGGTGTCATATGTTATTGAATTTCTCCCATTTCCTTCATTTCCGTCCTGGAGACATCAGAAGGAAAAGGTAATCTAATCGAGACTGTGATTGGTGAAATTGACTTTTTATGGCCCGTTCTTATGATGTTCTTTCTATCTCTCTTTTCAGCATTGTCTGGAAAGTGGTGGTGCACTAACGCTGCAGTATGTTTGAAAGAGTAGTTTGGAATTGCCCTGTTGTTAGTTGTGAGATTACTTTATGACTCATGCCCTCGGACTGTGACACATTTAGCATTCATGCATCTCTCTGTCTGAAAATGCATTCGGCATGCCAGTTTTGTTTGTGTTCCGTGAAAAATGCTTTCTGTTTTGCGATTCGCTCAGCACATTACGAGTTAACAGGGTATCTGAGGTAACTTCGAGCAGCAAAACTCCTCAATTGAGGTCTGGGAAAATTTCACGGAGTATGGTCAGTCGGGGCAAAATTAAGGAAGTCGTTCGTATCTGCAGTGTTTCACAATACTACCTTTCCCGTGAGCAGTCGAACAGACTAAACGATTGTGCCACAGACTGCGATGGAAAACTCCGCTAAAAAGTAATCCTTTAAAGCCAGTGTTAGCAACAAGACGTTATGGGGGTACACGGCGTGGAAACAGATATTTAGGTGTATCTCATCCATGCTCACCACATAACCAAAATTAAACAAGTCCCGTTCCCCAGCATTTGGCCCCAATCCCTCTAAACCCATCCTGTCCAGAAACTCATCCGATTACCTTTGCAATTTTCTGAGTGTAATAGCCTCCTCCACTTCCTCTGGGAGCTCATTCCATACACGCACAACCTTCTGTGTGGGAAATGTGCCTCAGGTCGTTTGTCAATTTCAGCCCACTCACCTTAAACCTATGCTCTCGAGTTTTCAACTCACCCCAAATTGGGTAAAACACAGAAATACTCAGTTTACAACCCTTCCATAAGATCATATCGCAGCCGTTACGCTGCAGGGAAAGTCGTCCCAGCTTATTCCACCTCGCCCTACGGTCCAAACATTGACGAAATCATTGTCTATATATTGTCATCAATTTCACGTGTCTTTTTTAACGTTTTCAAGATGTCAATTACGCTGGACAACAACGAGCGATTGGAAACAGAAAGGTGAAACGGAGAATGGCTTCAACTTTCAGTGCTGGATGCCACTGCGCCACAGGGCGGCGACCGCGGCTGGTTTCTGTAGTGTAGTGGTCATCACGTTCGCCTAACACGCGAAAGGTCCCCAGTTCGAAACTGGGCAGAAACTGCTTGGTTCGTCAACTGCAGCCTTTTACATGGACAAGAACGGAGCTTTCTTGCTTGCTTTCCCATCTGCAAACCTGCCTTCGAATTTGCTTGAAAGAATCTGCTCTCGTAGTGAAATGTAAGGCAACTCCATTTAATTACTGTGTAAAGCATTATAAAGTTTTTCTCCAACCTGGTTCTGATGCATATGCCATTCTGTTTGAGAGTGTCCTTGCCGCGTTCTGATCCTTCCACGAAAAGCAGTACCGCATTTGCATTCCTTGCGCAGGCGGCCCGGTTCAAAGGCAGGGAAGAAGCTGCTGCGCAGGTGTCACAGCGCACCACGGATTCCTGAACTTGTCTGTCTGTCAAATGTACCCCAAAGTCGTCTCTGAAAGGCCTCATTTGGAAGCTGTCTGTCGTTATTCAACGCGCGAGAGTTGGTACCAGATTCCTGAATCATATTTTGGGGCAGTTCGCACGTTAGTGGCTCATTCAATCAGCAACAGCAATGAAATAATTTACACTCTCAGAGGAACCTTTGAACCTGTGCTTTCATAGCGCCGCTAATATTAAGGTGCGCCCCGAGATCTAAGCCATGTTGGAACTGAAACGGAGGAATCGACAGAGAGGCTACAGAATGACATCGCATCCATTTGGTTTTCTTTAAATCACTGACGAGCAGGAAAATGTAAAAGGGGAGAGCGAGTGGGGAAGTGAGGCGGTTGCAGCTCTGGTAAAAGTCCTTCTTTGTGATTCACTCCGCAAACAGAGACTTGAAGGTGACTCAGAGGCGTGTGAGCTCTTCACATCGAGATCAGAAAGCACTCAAGGGCAGTTAGCACCTCTTCCGGAGTGGGGGTGGGGTGAGGTAATTACCTTTTGACTTCTGTTACTATGTTCAGAAACTGCCTTTTCGATTGACTTGAACAGAAACTGCATTTCCAATAAGCACCATGGAAGTTAGCAAAATTTATTGAATCGCTTCTCGTCGATTGCCGCACAGGTTTCCGACTCAGTTGGTATCCACGTGGCTCATGTCCAGGAGTGAACATCTCTGCAGCAAATTGCACGGTTAAAGTAAAAGGCACGGAAAGTGGCATCTCGAACCGGCCCCGAGGTCAGAGCATGCTCACAATGTGATCTGTCGTTCTCGGATTGTAATGCGACCTCCGGTTTTAGGGTGGAGAACATTCTTTGGGACCCTTCTTCTGCAAAACAGACACAGTGACTGAATAAATGCTGCACGGTTTGATGTGGAACACGGCCTGCTCAGCTTTGTGCATTTTCCCTGTAGTCAGGTGTGTTTCGTGTTCCGTGTAAACGTGAAAGTCGTCCTGTTTCGAGCAATGTGTGAAATCATTTAGCAAAGCAAGAATCGAAATTGTAGTAATGTCTAGCAGCTCATGGTTATTTGACCGAAGTGTCCAAGTGTCTCTGCTGTCAAGATCGCGTTCGCCTCCCGCGCGGAAAATCGCAAACAGCTCTGCTGTTCCAAAGCGATTTGTGCTTTTACTGGAACCGAATGGAGACTATTATTTCATCGCTGTTGTGAAACAAAGTCCTGCGGTGACTCGACTCGTCGTTATTTGGTTTTTTGTCCAATGGGAAAATCGTTCCAATGAATTTCGGTGTCATATGTTATTGAATTTCTCCCATTTCCTTCATTTCCGTCCTGGAGACATCAGAAGGAAAAGGTAATCTAATCGAGACTGTGATTGGTGAAATTCACTTTTTATGGCCCGTTCTTATGATGTTCTTTCTATCTCTCTTTTCAGCATTGTCTGGAAAGTGGTGGTGCACTAACGCTGCAGTATGTTTGAAAGAGTAGTTTGGAATTGCCCTGTTGTTAGTTGTGAGATTACTTTATGACTCATGCCCTCGGACTGTGACACATTTAGCATTCATGCATCTCTCTGTCTGAAAATGCATTCGGCATGCCAGTTTTGTTTGTGTTCCGTGAAAAATGCTTTCTGTTTTGCGATTCGCTCAGCACATTACGAGTTAACAGGGTTTCTGAGGTAACTTCGAGCAGCAAAACTCCTCAATTGAGGTCTGGGAAAATTTCACGGAGTATGGTCAGTCGGGGCAAAATTAAGGAAGTCGTTCGTATCTGCAGTGTTTCACAATACTACCTTTCCCGTGAGCAGTCGAACAGACTAAACGATTGTGCCACAGACTGCGATGGAAAACTCCGCTAAAAAGTAATCCTTTAAAGCCAGTGTTAGCAACAAGACGTTATGGGGGTACACGGCGTGGAAACAGATATTTAGGTGTATCTCATCCATGCTCACCACATAACCAAAATTAAACAAGTCCCGTTCCCCAGCATTTGGCCCCAATCCCTCTAAACCCATCCTGTCCAGAAACTCATCCGATTACCTTTGCAATTTTCTGAGTGTAATAGCCTCCTCCACTTCCTCTGGGAGCTCATTCCATACACGCACAACCTTCTGTGTGGGAAATGTGCCTCAGGTCGTTTGTCAATTTCAGCCCACTCACCTTAAACCTATGCTCTCGAGTTTTCAACTCACCCCAATTTGGGTAAAACACAGAAATACTCAGTTTACAACCCTTCCATAAGATCATATCGCAGCCGTTACGCTGCAGGGAAAGTCGTCCCAGCTTATTCCACCTCGCCCTACGGTCCAAACATTGACGAAATCATTGTCTATATATTGTCATCAATTTCACGTGTCTTTTTTAACGTTTTCAAGATGTCAATTACGCTGGACAACAACGAGCAATTGGAAACAGAAAGGTGAAACGGAGAATGGCTTCAACTTTCAGTGCTGGATGCCACTGCGCCGCAGGGCGGCGACCGCGGCTGGTTTCTGTAGTGTAGTGGTCATCACGTTCGCCTAACACGCGAAAGGTCCCCAGTTCGAAACTGGGCAGAAACTGCTTTGTTCGTCAACTGCGGCCTTTTACATGGACAAGAACGGAGCTTTCTTGCTTGCTTTCCCATCTGCAAACCTGCCTTCGAATTTGCTTGAAAGAATCTGCTCTCGTAGTGAAATGTAAGGCAACTCCATTTAATTACTGTGTAAAGCATTATAAAGTTTTTCTCCAACCTGGTTCTGATGCATATGCCATTCTGTTTGAGAGTGTCCTTGCCGCGTTCTGATCCTTCCACGAAAAGCAGTACCGCATTTGCATTCCTTGCGTAGGCGGACCGGCTCAAAGGCAGGTCACAGCGCACCACGGATTCCTGAACTTGTCTGTCTGTCAAATGTACCCCAAAGTCGTCTCTGAAAGGCCTCATTTGGAAGCTGTCTGTCGTTATTCAACGCGCGAGAGTTGGTACCAGATTCCTGAATCATATTTTGGGGCAGTTCGCACGTTAGTGGCTCATTCAATCAGCAACAGCAATGAAATAATTTACACTCTCAGAGGAACCTTTGAACCTGTGCTTTCATAGCGCCGCTAATATTAAGGTGCGCCCCGAGATCTAAGCCATGTTGGAACTGAAACGGAGGAATCGACAGAGAGGCTACAGAATGACATCGCATCCATTTGGTTTTCTTTAAATCACTGACGAGCAGGAAAATGTAAAAGGGGAGAGCGAGTGGGGAAGTGAGGCGGTTGCAGCTCTGGTAAAAGTCCTTCTTTGTGATTCACTCCGCAAACAGAGACTTGAAGGTGACTCAGAGGCGTGTGAGCTCTTCACATCGAGATCAGAAAGCACTCAAGGGCAGTTAGCACCTCTTCCGGAGTGGGGGTGGGGTGAGGTAATTACCTTTTGACTTCTGTTACTATGTTCAGAAACTGCCTTTTCGATTGACTTGAACAGAAACTGCATTTCCAATAAGCACCATGGAAGTTAGCAAAATTTATTGAATCGCTTCTCGTCGATTGCCGCACAGGTTTCCGACTCAGTTGGTATCCACGTGGCTCATGTCCAGGAGTGAACATCTCTGCAGCAAATTGCACGGTTAAAGTAAAAGGCACGGAAAGTGGCATCTCGAACCGGCCCCGAGGTCAGAGCATGCTCACAATGTGATCTGTCGTTCTCGGATTGTAATGCGACCTCCGGTTTTAGGGTGGAGAACATTCTTTGGGACCCTTCTTCTGCAAAACAGACACAGTGACTGAATAAATGCTGCACGGTTTGATGTGGAACACGGCCTGCTCAGCTTTGTGCATTTTCCCTGTAGTCAGGTGTGTTTCGTGTTCCGTGTAAACGTGAAAGTCGTCCTGTTTCGAGCAATGTGTGAAATCATTTAGCAAAGCAAGAATCGAAATTGTAGTAATGTCTAGCAGCTCATGGTTATTTGACCGAAGTGTCCAAGTGTCTCTGCTGTCAAGATCGCGTTCGCCTCCCGCGCGGAAAATCGCAAACAGCTCTGCTGTTCCAAAGCGATTTGTGCTTTTACTGGAACCGAATGGAGACTATTATTTCATCGCTGTTGTGAAACAAAGTCCTGCGGTGACTCGACTCGTCGTTATTTGGTTTTTTGTCCAATGGGAAAATCGTTCCAATGAATTTCGGTGTCATATGTTATTGAATTTCTCCCATTTCCTTCATTTCCGTCCTGGAGACATCAGAAGGAAAAGGTAATCTAATCGAGACTGTGATTGGTGAAATTGACTTTTTATGGCCCGTTCTTATGATGTTCTTTCTATCTCTCTTTTCAGCATTGTCTGGAAAGTGGTGGTGCACTAACGCTGCAGTATGTTTGAAAGAGTAGTTTGGAATTGCCCTGTTGTTAGTCGTGAGATTACTTTATGACTCATGCCCTCGGACTGTGACACATTTAGCATTCATGCATCTCTCTGTCTGAAAATGCATTCGGCATGCCAGTTTTGTTTGTGTTCCGTGAAAAATGCTTTCTGTTTTGCGATTCGCTCAGCACATTACGAGTTAACAGGGTTTCTGAGGTAACTTCGAGCAGCAAAACTCCTCAATTGAGGTCTGGGAAAATTTCACGGAGTATGGTCAGTCGGGGCAAAATTAAGGAAGTCGTTCGTATCTGCAGTGTTTCACAATACTACCTTTCCCGTGAGCAGTCGAACAGACTAAACGATTGTGCCACAGACTGCGATGGAAAACTCCGCTAAAAAGTAATCCTTTAAAGCCAGTGTTAGCAACAAGACGTTATGGGGGTACACGGCGTGGAAACAGATATTTAGGTGTATCTCATCCATGCTCACCACATAACCAAAATTAAACAAGTCCCGTTCCCCAGCATTTGGCCCCAATCCCTCTAAACCCATCCTGTCCAGAAACTCATCCGATTACCTTTGCAATTTTCTGAGTGTAATAGCCTCCTCCACTTCCTCTGGGAGCTCATTCCATACACGCACAACCTTCTGTGTGGGAAATGTGCCTCAGGTCGTTTGTCAATTTCAGCCCACTCACCTTAAACCTATGCTCTCGAGTTTTCAACTCACCCCAATTTGGGTAAAACACAGAAATACTCAGTTTACAACCCTTCCATAAGATCATATCGCAGCCGTTACGCTGCAGGGAAAGTCGTCCCAGCTTATTCCACCTCGCCCTACGGTCCAAACATTGACGAAATCATTGTCTATATATTGTCATCAATTTCACGTGTCTTTTTTAACGTTTTCAAGATGTCAATTACGCTGGACAACAACGAGCAATTGGAAACAGAAAGGTGAAACGGAGAATGGCTTCAACTTTCAGTGCTGGATGCCACTGCGCCGCAGGGCGGCGACCGCGGCTGGTTTCTGTAGTGTAGTGGTCATCACGTTCGCCTAACACGCGAAAGGTCCCCAGTTCGAAACTGGGCAGAAACTGCTTTGTTCGTCAACTGCGGCCTTTTACATGGACAAGAACGGAGCTTTCTTGCTTGCTTTCCCATCTGCAAACCTGCCTTCGAATTTGCTTGAAAGAATCTGCTCTCGTAGTGAAATGTAAGGCAACTCCATTTAATTACTGTGTAAAGCATTATAAAGTTTTTCTCCAACCTGGTTCTGATGCATATGCCATTCTGTTTGAGAGTGTCCTTGCCGCGTTCTGATCCTTCCACGAAAAGCAGTACCGCATTTGCATTCCTTGCGTAGGCGGACCGGCTCAAAGGCAGGTCACAGCGCACCACGGATTCCTGAACTTGTCTGTCTGTCAAATGTACCCCAAAGTCGTCTCTGAAAGGCCTCATTTGGAAGCTGTCTGTCGTTATTCAACGCGCGAGAGTTGGTACCAGATTCCTGAATCATATTTTGGGGCAGTTCGCACGTTAGTGGCTCATTCAATCAGCAACAGCAATGAAATAATTTACACTCTCAGAGGAACCTTTGAACCTGTGCTTTCATAGCGCCGCTAATATTAAGGTGCGCCCCGAGATCTAAGCCATGTTGGAACTGAAACGGAGGAATCGACAGAGAGGCTACAGAATGACATCGCATCCATTTGGTTTTCTTTAAATCACTGACGAGCAGGAAAATGTAAAAGGGGAGAGCGAGTGGGGAAGTGAGGCGGTTGCAGCTCTGGTAAAAGTCCTTCTTTGTGATTCACTCCGCAAACAGAGACTTGAAGGTGACTCAGAGGCGTGTGAGCTCTTCACATCGAGATCAGAAAGCACTCAAGGGCAGTTAGCACCTCTTCCGGAGTGGGGGTGGGGTGAGGTAATTACCTTTTGACTTCTGTTACTATGTTCAGAAACTGCCTTTTCGATTGACTTGAACAGAAACTGCATTTCCAATAAGCACCATGGAAGTTAGCAAAATTTATTGAATCGCTTCTCGTCGATTGCCGCACAGGTTTCCGACTCAGTTGGTATCCACGTGGCTCATGTCCAGGAGTGAACATCTCTGCAGCAAATTGCACGGTTAAAGTAAAAGGCACGGAAAGTGGCATCTCGAACCGGCCCCGAGGTCAGAGCATGCTCACAATGTGATCTGTCGTTCTCGGATTGTAATGCGACCTCCGGTTTTAGGGTGGAGAACATTCTTTGGGACCCTTCTTCTGCAAAACAGACACAGTGACTGAATAAATGCTGCACGGTTTGATGTGGAACACGGCCTGCTCAGCTTTGTGCATTTTCCCTGTAGTCAGGTGTGTTTCGTGTTCCGTGTAAACGTGAAAGTCGTCCTGTTTCGAGCAATGTGTGAAATCATTTAGCAAAGCAAGAATCGAAATTGTAGTAATGTCTAGCAGCTCATGGTTATTTGACCGAAGTGTCCAAGTGTCTCTGCTGTCAAGATCGCGTTCGCCTCCCGCGCGGAAAATCGCAAACAGCTCTGCTGTTCCAAAGCGATTTGTGCTTTTACTGGAACCGAATGGAGACTATTATTTCATCGCTGTTGTGAAACAAAGTCCTGCGGTGACTCGACTCGTCGTTATTTGGTTTTTTGTCCAATGGGAAAATCGTTCCAATGAATTTCGGTGTCATATGTTATTGAATTTCTCCCATTTCCTTCATTTCCGTCCTGGAGACATCAGAAGGAAAAGGTAATCTAATCGAGACTGTGATTGGTGAAATTGACTTTTTATGGCCCGTTCTTATGATGTTCTTTCTATCTCTCTTTTCAGCATTGTCTGGAAAGTGGTGGTGCACTAACGCTGCAGTATGTTTGAAAGAGTAGTTTGGAATTGCCCTGTTGTTAGTCGTGAGATTACTTTATGACTCATGCCCTCGGACTGTGACACATTTAGCATTCATGCATCTCTCTGTCTGAAAATGCATTCGGCATGCCAGTTTTGTTTGTGTTCCGTGAAAAATGCTTTCTGTTTTGCGATTCGCTCAGCACATTACGAGTTAACAGGGTTTCTGAGGTAACTTCGAGCAGCAAAACTCCTCAATTGAGGTCTGGGAAAATTTCACGGAGTATGGTCAGTCGGGGCAAAATTAAGGAAGTCGTTCGTATCTGCAGTGTTTCACAATACTACCTTTCCCGTGAGCAGTCGAACAGACTAAACGATTGTGCCACAGACTGCGATGGAAAACTC
>NW_027310570.1:0-2500 GCF_047496795.1 Chiloscyllium punctatum
CTACACACACACACATACGCTCGACATCACTCCGACACCCACACACATAACTCTCACACTCACACACACACATCCACATACTCTCACTCTCACTCAACCACACACACCATACTCCTCACTCACTCACACAGCACACAATACTCTCCCTCACACACACACACATCTCACTCACACACACACACATACTCTCAACTCACACACACACACATACTCTCACTCACACACACACACACACCTACTCTCACTCACACACACACAGTCTCACTCACACACACACACATACTCTCACTCACACACACACACTCTCACTCACACACACACTCAACTCTCACACACACACACTCTCACTCACACCCACACACACACTCTCACTCACACACACACACACATACTCTCACTCACACACACACTCATACTCTCACTCACACACACACACATACTCTCCACTCACCACACACACATACTCTCACACACACACACACACTCTCACTCACACACACACACATACTCTCACACACACACACCACACTCTCACTCACACACACACATACTCTCACTCACACACACACACACACATACTCTCACTCACACACACACACATACTCTCACTCACACACACACACATACTCTCACACACACACACTCATACTCTCACTCACACACCACACACACACCACCTCTCACTCACACACACATACTCTCACTCACACACACAACACATACTCTCACTCACACACACACACACTCTCACTCACTCACACACACACACTCTCACTCACACACACACACTCATACTCTCACTCACACACACCACACACTCTAACTCACACACACACACATACTCTCACTCACACACCACACTCTCACTCACACACACCCACTCACACTCTCACTCACACACAAACACACATACTCTCACTCACACACATACTCTCACTCACACACACACACTCACACAATCATACTCTCCACTCACACACACACACTCTCACTCACACACACACACTCATACTCTCACTCACACACACACACTCATACTCTCACACACACACACATACTCTCACTCACACACACACACACATACTCTCACTCACACACAGACACACTCATACTCTCACTCACACATTCATACTCTCACTCACACACACATTCATACTCTCACTCACACACACACACACATACTCTCACTCACACACACACTCATACTCTCACTCACACACACACACTCATACTCTCACTCACACACACACACTCATACTCTCTCACACACACACACATACTCTCACTCACACACACACACTCTCACTCACACACACACACACTCATACTCTCACTCACACACACACACACTCTCACTCACACACACACACATACTCTCACTCACACACACACTCTCACTCACACACACCACTCACACTCTCACTCACACACAAACACACATACTCTCACTCACACACATACTCTCACTCACACACACACACTCACAATCATACTCTCACTCACACACACACTCTCACACTCTCACTCACACACACTCATACTCTCACTCACACACACACACTCATACTCTCACACACACACACACATACTCTCACTCACACACACACGCACATACTCTCACTCACACACAGACACACTCATACTCTCACTCACACACACATTAATACTCTCACTCACACACACATTCATACTCTCACTCACACACACACACACATACTCTCACTCACACACACACACTCATACTCTCACTCACACACACATACTCTCACTCACACACACACACTCTCACTCACACACACACACTCATCCTCTCACTCACACACACATACTCTCACTCACACACACATACTCTCACTCACACACACACACACATACTCTCACTCACACACACATTCATACTCTCACTCACACACACACACACATACTCTCACTCACACACACACACTCATACTCTCACTCACACACACACACTCTCACACACACACACACATACTCTCACTCACACACACACATACTCTCACTCGCACACACACACTCTCACTCTCACTCACACACACACTCTCAGTCACACACACACACTCATACTCTCACTCACACACACACACACATACTCTCACTCACACACACACACACACACTCTCACTCACACACACACACATACTCTCACTCACACACACACTCATACTCTCACTCACACACACACACATACTTTCACTCACACACACACATACTCTCACTCACACACTCACACTCTCACTCACACACGCACACACATACTCTCACTCACACACACACACACATACTCTCACTCACACACACACACACACACACTCTCACTCATACTCTCACTCACACACACACACTCATACTCTCACTCACACACACACACACACACTCATACTCTCACTCACCACACACACACACACACTCATACTCTCACTCACACACACACACATACTCTCACTCACACACACACACACTCTCACTCACACACACACAC
>NW_027310570.1:40000-47500 GCF_047496795.1 Chiloscyllium punctatum
CACATACTCTCACTCACACACACACACTCTCACTCACACAAACACACTCATACTCTCACTCACACACACACACACTCTCACTCACACACACAAAGACACACACTCTCACTCACACACACACTCTCACTCACACACACACACACATACTCTCACTCACACACACACACTCATGCTCTCACTCACACACACACACTCATGCTCTCACTCACACACGCACACACACTCATGCTCTCATTCACACACGCACACTCACACACAAACTCTCACTCACACACACACACTCACAATCATACTCTCACTCACACACACACACTCTCACACACACACACATACTCTCACTCACACACACACACTCATACTCTCACTCACACACACACACACATACTCTCACTCACACACAGACACACTCATACACTCACACACACACACACACATACTCTCACTCACACATTCACACTCATACTCTCACTCACACACACTCTCACTCATACTCTCACTCACACACACACACACATACTCACTCACACACACACACACATACTCTCACTCACACACACACACTCATACTCTCACTCACACACACACACATACTCTCACTCACACACAGACACACTCATACTCTCACTCACACACACACACTCATACTCTCACTCACACACACACACACATACTCTCACTCACTCACACACACACTCTCACTCACACACACACACACATACTCTCACTCACACACACACACTCATACTCTCACTCACTCACACACACACACACTCTCACTCACACACACAAACTCATACTCTCACTCACACACACTCTCACTCAAACACACACTCTCACTCACACACAGACACTCACACTCTCACTCACACACACACACACATACTCTCACTCACACACACACACTCATACTCTCACTCTCACACACACACACATACTCTCACTCACACACACACATACTCTTACTCACACACACACATACTCTCACTCACACACACACATACTCTCACTCACACACACACACACTCACTCACACACACACACACATACTCTTACTCACACACACACATACTCTCACACACACACACACTCACTCACACACACACACACACACACACATACTCTCACTCACACACACACACATACTCTCACTCACACACACACACACTCTCACTCACACACACTCTCACTCACACACACACTCTCACTCACACACACACACTCATACTCTCACTCACACACACACACACACTCTCACACACACTCATACTCTCACTCACACACACACACACACTCTCACTCACACACACACACTCTCACTCACACTCTCACACATACTCTCACAATCATACTCTCACTCACACACAGACACACTCATACTCTCACTCAAACACACATTCATACTCTCACTCACACATTCATGCTCTCACTCACACACACACTCATACTCTCACACACACACATACTCTCACTCACACACACACTCATACTCTCACACACACACATACTCTCACTCACACACACACACTCATACTCTCACTCACACACACACACACTCATACTCTCACACATACACACTCATACTCTCACTCTCACACACTCTCACTCACACACACACACTCATACTCTCACTCACACACATACACATACTCTCACTCACACACACACACACACACACACACATTCCCCATCTCACACACACACACACACTCTCACTCACACACACACACACTCTCTCTCACTCACACACACACACACACTCTCACTCACTCACACACACACATACTCTCACTCTCACTCACACACATACTCTCACTCACACACACTCATACTCTCACTCACTCACACACACACACTCTCACTCACTCACACACACACATACTCTCACTCACACACACACACTCATACTCTCACTCACACACACACACATACTCTCACTCACACACACTCTCACTCATACTCTCACTCACACACACTCTCACACACACACACACACATACTCTCACTCACACACAGACACACTCATACTCTCACTCACACACACTCATACTCTCACTCACACACACACACTCATACTCTCACTCACACACACACACACATACTCTCACTCACACACACACACACACTCTCACTCACACACACACACACACATACTCTCACTCACACACACACACTCATACTCTCAGTCACACACACACATACTCTCACTCACACACACACACTCTCACTCACACAAACACACTCATACTCTCACTCACACACACACACACTCTCACTCACACACACAAAGACACACACTCTCACTCACACACACACTCTCACTCACACACACACACACATACTCTCACTCACACACACACACTCATGCTCTCACTCACACACACACACTCATGCTCTCACTCACACACGCACACACACTCATGCTCTCATTCACACACGCACACTCACACACAAACTCTCACTCACACACACACACTCACAATCATACTCTCACTCACACACACACACTCTCACACACACACACATACTCTCACTCACACACACACACTCATACTCTCACTCACACACACACACACATACTCTCACTCACACACAGACACACTCATACACTCACACACACACACACACATACTCTCACTCACACACACACTCATAATCTCACTCACACACACACACACTCATAATCTCACTCACACACACACATACTCTCACTCACACACACACTCATACACTCACTCACACACACACTCATACTCTCACTCACACACACACACACTCTCACTCACACACACACTCTCACTCACACACAGACACTCATACTCTCACTCACACACACACATTCATACTCTCACTCACACGCACACATTCATACTCTCACTCACACACACACATACTCACTTACACACACACACACACTCTCACTCACACACACACACTCTCACTCACACACACACTCTCACTCACACACACCCACTCACACTCTCACTCACACACACACACACATACTCTCACTCACACACACACTCATACTCTCACTCACACACACACACACACTCATACTCTCACTCACACACACACACTCTCACTCACACACACACACATACTCTCACTCGCACACACACACTCTCACTCTCACTCTCACTAACACACACACTCTCAGTCACACACACAAACACTCTCACTCACACACACACTCACACATACTCTCACTCACACACACACACTCATACTCTCACTCACACACACACACTCATATTCTCACTCACACACGCACACTCACACACATACTCTCACTCACACACACACTCACAATCATACTCTCACTCACACACACACACTCTCACTCACACACACACACACATACTCTCACTGACACACACACACTCATACTCTCACTCACACACACACACTCTCACTCACACACACATACTCTCACTGACACACACACACTCATACTCTCACACACACACACACACACTCTCACTCACACACACACACTCATACTCTCACTCACTCACACACACACACACACTCTCTCGCTCACACACACACTCATACTCTCACTCACACACACACTCATACTCTCGCTCACACACACACACTCATACTCTCGCTCACACACACACACACTCATACTCGCGCTCACACTCATACTCTCACTCACACACACACACTCATACTCGCGCTCACACACACACACACACTCATACTCTCGCTCACACACACACACACACTCATACTCTCACTCACACACACACATACACTCATACTCTCACTCACACACACTCATACTCTCGCTCACACACACACACTCATACTCTCACTGACACACACTCATACTCTCGCTCACACACACACATACACTCATACTCTCGCTCACACACACACACACTCATACTCTCACTGACACACACTCATACTCTCGCTCACACACACACACACTCATACTCTCACTCACACACACACACACTCATACTCTCACTCACACACACACATACACTCATACTCTCACTCACACACACACATACACTCATACTCTCACTCACTCACACACACACATAATCTCACTCACTCACACACACACATACTCTCACTCACACACACACTCATACTCTCACTCACACACACACTCATACTCTCACTCACACACACACACATACTCTCACTCACACACACACATACTCTCACTCACACACACACACTCATACTCTCACTCACACACACACACTCATACACTCACTCACACACACACACATACTCTCACTCACACACACACACAGTCTCACTCACACACACACACACTCTCACTCTCTCACTCACACACACACACTCTCTCACACACACACACACACACACTCTCACTCACACACACACACATACTCTCACTCACACACACACACATACTCTCACTCACACACACACACATACTCTCACTCACACACACACACACACTCTCACTCACACACACACACACATACTCTCACTCACACACACACACACACATACTCTCACTCACTCACACACTCATACTCTCACTCACTCACACACACACACACACTCTCTCGCTCACACACACACTCATACTCTCACTCACACACACTCTCACTCACACACACACATACTCTCACTCACACACACTCTCACTCACACACACTCTCACTCACACACACACACATACTCTCACTCACACACACACTCTCACTCACACACACTCATACTCTCACTCACACACACACACATACTCTCACTCACACACACACACACTCATACTCTCACTCACACACACACACACATACTCTCACTCACACACACACATACTCTCACTCACACACACACACTCATACTCTCACTCACACACGCACATTCATACTCTCACTCACACACACACACTCATACTCTCACTCACACACACACACACATACTCTCACTCACACACAGACACACTCATACTCTCACTCACACACACACACACATACTCTCACTCACACACACACTCATAATCTCACTCACACACACACACACTCATAATCTCACTCACACACACACATACTCTCACTCACACACACACTCATACACTCACTCACACACACACTCATACTCTCACTCACACACACATACTCTCACTCACACACACACACACTCTCACTCACACACACACTCTCACTCACACACAGACACTCATACTCTCACTCACACACACACATTCATACTCTCACTCACACACACACATACTCACTTACACACACACACACACTCTCACTCACACACACACACTCTCACTCACACACACACACACTCTCACTCACACACACCCACTCACACTCTCACTCACACACACACACACATACTCTCACTCACACACACACACACACTCATACTCTCACTCACACACACACACATACTCTCACTCACACACACACACATACTCTCACTCGCACACACACACTCTCACTCTCACTAACACACACACTCTCAGTCACACACACAAACACTCTCACTCACACACACACTCACACATACTCTCACTCACACACACACACTCATACTCTCACTCACACACACTCATATTCTCACTCACACACGCACACTCACACACATACTCTCACTCACACACACACTCACAATCATACTCTCACTCACACACACACACTCTCACTCACACACACACACACATACTCTCACTGACACACACACACTCATACTCTCACTCACACACACACACTCTCACTCACACACACATACTCTCACTGACACACACACACTCATACTCTCACACACACACACACACACTCTCACTCACACACACACACTCATACTCTCACTCACTCACACACACACACACACTCTCTCGCTCACACACACACTCATACTCTCACTCACACACACACTCATACTCTCGCTCACACACACACACTCATACTCTCGCTCACACACACACACACTCATACTCGCGCTCACACTCATACTCTCACTCACACACACACACTCATACTCGCGCTCACACACACACACACACTCATACTCTCACTCACACACACACACTCATACTCTCGCTCACACACACACACACACTCATACTCTCACTCACACACACACACACTCATACTCTCACTCACACACACACATACACTCATACTCTCACTCACACACACTCATACTCTCGCTCACACACACACACTCATACTCTCACTGACACACACTCATACTCTCGCTCACACACACACATACACTCATACTCTCGCTCACACACACACACACTCATACTCTCACTGACACACACTCATACTCTCGCTCACACACACACACACTCATACTCTCACTCACACACACACACACTCATACTCTCACTCACACACACACATACACTCATACTCTCACTCACACACACACATACACTCATACTCTCACTCACTCACACACACACATACTCTCACTCACACACACACACATACTCTCACTCACACACACACTCATACTCTCACTCACACACACACACATACTCTCACTCACACACACACATACTCTCACTCACACACACACACTCATACTCTCACTCACACACACACACTCATACACTCACTCACACACACACACATACTCTCACTCACACACACACACATACTCTCACTCACACACACACACAGTCTCACTCACACACACACACACTCTCACTCTCTCACTCACACACACACACTCTCACACACACACACACACACACACTCTCACTCACACACACACACATACTCTCACTCACACACACACACATACTCTCACTCACACACACACACATACTCTCACTCACACACACACACACACTCTCACTCACACACACACACACACATACTCTCACTCACTCACACACACACACATACTCTCACTCACTCACACACTCATACTCTCACTCACTCACACACACACACACAATCTCTCGCTCACACACACACTCATACTCTCACTCACACACACTCTCACTCACACACACACATACTCTCACTCACACACACTCTCACTCACACACACACACATACTCTCACTCACACACACACTCTCACTCACACACACTCATACTCTCACTCACACACACACACATACTCTCACTCACACACACACACACTCATACTCTCACTCACACACACACACACATACTCTCACTCACACACACACATACTCTCACTCACACACACACACTCATACTCTCACTCACACACGCACACTCATACTCTCACTCACACACGCGCACACATACTCTCACTCACACACACACACACACACACACATACTCTCACTCACACACACACACACACATACTCTCACTCACACACACACACACACTCTCACTCACACACACACACTCATACTCTCACTCACACACACACACACTGTCACTCACACACACACTCATACTCTCACTCACACACACACACTCATACTCTCACTCACACACACACACACATACTCTCACTCACACACACACACTCATACTCTCACTCACACACACACACA
>NW_027310571.1:0-64025 GCF_047496795.1 Chiloscyllium punctatum
CTCCCCACACACACACACGCACGCACGCCCCTCCCCACACACACACACGCGCGCCCCTCTCCCCACACACACACACGCGCGCCCCTCTCCCCACACACACACACGCGCGCCCCTCTCCCCACACACACACGCGCGCGCGCCCCTCTCCCCACACACACACGCGCGCGCCCCCTCTCCCCACACACACACCGCGCGCGCGCCCCTCTCCCCACACAGACACACACGCGCCCCCTCTCCCACACACACACACACACACGCGCGCGCCCCTCGCCCCACACACACACGCGCGCCCCTCGCCCCACACACACACACGCGCGCGCCCCTCGCCCCACACACACACACGCGCGCGCCCCTCTCCCCACACACACAGGCGCGCGCCCCTCTCCCCAGACACACACACGCTCGCGCCCCTCTCCCCACACACACACACACGCGCGCGCGCGCCCCTCTCCCCACACACACACACACGCGCGCCCCTCTCCCCACACACACACACGCGCGCCCCTCTCCCCACACACACACACGCGCGCCCCTCTCCCCCCACACACACACACACGCGCGCGCGCCCCTCTCCCCACACACACACACGCGCGCGCCCCTCTCCCTACACACACACACGCCCCTCTCCCCCCACACACGCACGCACGCCCCTCTCCCCACACACGCACGCCCCTCTCCCCACACACGCACGCCCCTCTCCCCACACACGCACGCCCCTCTCCCCACACAAGCACGCCCCTCTCCCCACACACACACGCCCTCTCCCCACACACACGCACGCACGCCCCTCTCCCCACACACACACGCCCCTCTCTCCACACACACACGCCCCTCTCTCCACACACACACGCCCCTCTCTCCACACACACACGCACCTCTCTCCACACACACACGCCCCTCTCTCCACACACACACGCCCCTCTCTCCACACACACACGCCCCTCTCCCCACACGCACACACGCCCCTCTCCCCACACGCACACACGCCCCTCTCCCCACACCCACACACACGCCCCACTCCCCACACACACGCCCCTCTCCCCACACGCACGCCCCTCTCCCCACACACGCACGCCCCTCTCCCCACACAAGCACGCCCCTCTCCCCACACACACGCACGCCCCTCTCCCCACACACACGCACGCACGCCCCTCTCCCCACACACACACGCCCCTCTCTCCACACACACACGCCCCTCTCTCCACACACACACGCCCCTCTCTCCACACACACACGCCCCTCTCTCCACACACACATGCCCCCTCTCTCCACACACACACGCCCCTCTCCCCACACGCACACACGCCCCCTCTCCCCCACACGCACACACGCCCCTCTCCCCACACCCACACACACGCCCCACTCCCCACACACACGCCCCTCTCCCCACACACACGCCCCTCTCCCCACACACACGCCCCTCTCCCCACACACACACGCCCCTCTCCCCACACACACACACACGCCCCTCTCCCCACACACACGCACGCCCCTCTCCCCCCCCACACACGCCCCTCTCCCCACACACACACGCACGCCCCTCTCCACACACACGCCCCTCTCCCCACACACACGCACGCCCCTCTCCCCCCCCACACACGCCCCTCTCCCCCACACACACACGCACGCCCCTCTCCCCACACACACGCCCCTCTCCCCACACACACGCACGCCCCTCTCCCCACACACACACGCCCCTCTCCCCACACACACACACGCACGCCCCTCTCTCCACACACACGCACGCCCCTCTCCCCACTCACACACACACACGCGCCCGCCCCTCTCCCCACACACACACGCGCGCCAGCCCCTCTCCCCACACACACGCGCGCCCCTCTCCACACACACACACCCCTCAAACCCACACACACACACCCCTCTCCCCACACACACACACGCGCGCCCCTCTCGCCACACACACACACGCGCGCCCCTCTCGCCACACACACACACGCGCGCCCCTCTCGCCACACACACACACGCGCGCGCCCCTCTCCCCACACACACACACACACACACACACACACACACACACACACGCGCGCGCGCGCCCCTCTCCCCACACACACGCCCCTCTCCCCACACACACGCCCGCCCCTCTCCCCACACACACACACACGCACTGCACGCGCCCGCCCCTCTCCCCACACACACACGCGCCCCTCTCCCCCCACACACACACACGCGCTTCCGCCCCTCTCCCCACACACACACACACACGACGCGCGCCCCTCTCCCCACACACACACACACGCGCGCGCTTCCCCCCACGCCACACACACACACGCGCGCCCCTCTCCCCACACACACACACGCGCGCAGCGCCCCTCTCCCCACACACACACACGCGCGCGCCCCCTCTCCCCCCAACACACACGCACGCGCCCCTCTCCCCACCACACACACGCGCGCGCGCCCCTCTCGCCACACACACACACGCGCGCCCCTCTCCCCACACACACACACGCGCGCCCCTCTCCCCACACACACACACACGCACAGCGGCCCGCCCCTCTCCCCCCACACACACACGCGCCCCTCTCCCCCACACCACACACACGCGCGCCCCTCTCCCCCACACACACACACACACGCGCGCCCCTCTCCCCACACACACACACACGCGCGCGCGCGCCCCTCTCGCCACACACACACACACACGCCCCTCTCCCCCACACACACACACGCGCGCCCCTCTCCCCACACACACACACGCGCGCCCCTCTCCCCACACACACACACGCGCGCGCGCCCCTCTCCCCACACACACACACGCGCGCGCCCCTCTCCCCCCCCACACACACGCACGCCCCTCTCCCCACACACACACGCACGCCCCTCTCCCCACTCACACACACGCACGCCCCTCTCCCACACACACACAACCCTCTCCCCCACACACACACGCACGCCCCTCTCCCCACACACACACACACGCACGCCCCTCTCCCCACACACACACACGCACGCCCCTCTCCCCACACACACGCACGCCCCTCACCCCACACACACACACGCACGCCCCTCTCCCCACACACACACACGCACGCCCCCTCTCCCCACACACACACACGCACGCCCCTCTCCCCACACACACACACGCACGCCCCTCTCCGCACGCACGCCCCTCTCCCCACACACACGCACGAACGCCCCTCTCCCCACACACACACGCCCCTCTCCCCACACACACACACGCACGCCCCTCTCCCTACACGCGAACGCCCCTCTCCCCACACACACACGCCCCTCTCCCCACACACACACACGCCCCTCTCCCCACACACACACACGCCCCTCTCCCCACACACACACGCCCCTCTCCCCCACACACACACACGCACGCCCCTCTCCCTACACGCGAACGCCCCTCTCCCCACACACACACACGCCCCTCTCCCCACACACACACGCCCCTCTCCCCACACACACACACGCCCCTCTCCCCACACACACACGCCCCTCTCCCCACACACACACGCCCCTCTCCCCACACACACACACGCACGCCCCTCTCCCTACACGCGAACGCCCCTCTCCCCACACACACACACGCCCCTCTCCGCACGCACGCCCCTCTCCCTACACACGCACGCCCCTCTCCCCACACACCGCACGCCCCTCTCTCCACACACGCACGCCCCTCTCCCTACACACACGCACGCCCCTCTCCCCACACGCACGCACGCCCCCTCTCTCCACACACGCCACGCCCCTCTCCCTACACACGCACGCCCCTCTCCCTACACACGCACGCCCCTCTCCCTACACACACACACGCACGCACGCCCCTCTCCCCACACACGCACGCACGCCCCTCTCCCCACACACGCACGCACGCCCCTCTCCCCACACACACGCACGCACGCCCCTCTCCCCACACACGCACGCACGCCCCTCTCCCCACACACGCACGCCCCTCTCCCCACACACACACGCACGCACGCCCCTCTCCCCACACACGCACGCACGCCCCTCTCCCCACACACACACGCCCCTCTCTCCACACACACACGCCCCTCTCTCCACACACACACGCCCCTCTCTCCACACACACACGCCCCTCTCTCCACACACACACGCCCCTCTCTCCACACACACACGCCCCTCTCCCCACACGCCACACACGCCCCTCTCCCCACACCCACACACACGCCCCTCTCCCCACACACACGCCCCTCTCCCCACACACACGCCCCTCTCCCCACATTCACACGCCCCTCTCCCCACACATACACGCACGCCCCTCTCTCCACACACACGGCACGCCCTCTCCCCACACACACGCCCCTCTCCCCACACACACGCCCCTCTCCCCACACACACGCACGCCCCCTCTCCCCACACACACACGCACGCCCCTCTCCCCCCCCACACACGCACGCCCCTCTCCCCACACACACACACGCACGCCCCCCTCTCTCCACACACACGCACGCCCCTCTCCCCACACACACACACACGCACGCCCCTCTCCCCACACACACACGCACGCGGCTCGCCCCACACACACACGCACGCCCCCTCGCCCCACACACACACGCACGCCCCTCGCCCCACACACGCACGCCCCCTCTCTCCACACACGCACGCCCCTTTCCCCCCCCCACACACGCCCCTCTCCCCACACATACACGCACGCCCCTCTCTCCACACACACGCACGGCCCCCCCTCCTCCCCACACACACGCCCCTCTCCCCACACACACGCCCCTCTCCCCACACACACGCACGCCCCTCTCCCCCACACACACACGCACGCCCCTCTCCCCCCCCACACACGCACGCCCCTCTCCCCACACACACACACGCACGCCCCTCTCTCCACACACACGCACGCCCCTCTCCCCCACACACACACACACGCACGCCCCTCTCCCCACACACACACGCACGCGGCTCGCCCCACACACACACGCACGCCCCTCGCCCCACACACACACGCACGCCCCTCGCCCCACACACGCACGCCCCTCTCTCCACACACGCACGCCCCTCTCCCTACACACACACGCCCCTCTCCCCACACGCACGCACGCCCCTCTCTCCACACACGCACCTCTCCCTACACACACACGCCCCTCTCCCCACACGCACGCACGCCCCTCTCTCCACACACGCACCTCTCCCTACACACACACGCCCCTCTCCCTACACACGCACGCCCCTCTCCCTACACACACACACGCCCCTCTCCCCCCCCCACACACACACACGCCACTCTCCCCACACACACACACACACGCACGCCCCTCCCCCCCACACACGCACGCACGCCCCTCTCCCCACACAAGCACGCCCCTCTCCCCACACACACGCACGCCCCTCTCCCCACACACACGCACGCCGCCCCTCTCCCCACACACACGCACGCACGCCCCTCTCCCCACACACGCACGCACGCCCCTCTCCCCACACACACACGCACGCCCCTCTCCCCACACACGCACGCACGCCCCTCTCCCCACACCACACACGCACGCCCCTCTCCCCACACACGCACGCACGCCCCTCTCCCCACACACGCACGCACGCCCCTCTCCCCACACACACACGCACGCCCCTCTCCCCACACAACGCACGCACGCCCCTCTCCCCACACACGCACGCACGCCCCTCTCCCCACACCACACCCGCACGCCCCTCTCCCTACACACACACGCCCCTCTCTCCACACACACACGCCCCTCTCTCCACACACACACGCCCCTCTCTCCACACACACGCCCCTCTCTCCACACACACACGCCCCTCTCTCCACATACACACGCCCCTCTCCCCACACGCACACACGCCCCTCTCCCCCACACGCACACACGGCCCCTCTCCCCCACACCCACACACACGCCCCTCTCCCCACACACACGCCCCTCTCCCCACACACACGCCCCTCTCCCCACACACATGCCCCTCTCCCCACACACACGCCCCTCTCCCCACACACACACGCCCCTCTCCCCACACACACACACACGCCCCTCTCCCCACACACACGCACGCCCCCTCCCCCCCCCACACACGCCCCTCTCCCCACACACACACGCACGCCCCTCTCTCCACACACATGCACGCCCCTCTCCCCACACACACGCCCTCTCCCCACACACACGCCCCTCTCCCCACACACACGCACGCCCCTCTCCCCACACACACACGCACGCCCCTCTCCCCCCCCACACACGCACGCCCCTCTCCCCACACACACACACGCACGCCCCTCTCTCCACACACACGCACGCCCCTCTCCCCACACACACGCACGCCCCTCTCCCCACACACACACGCACGCGGCTCGCCCCACACACACACGCACGCCCCTCGCCCCACACACACACGCACGCCCCTCGCCCCACACACACACGCCCCCTCCTCCACACACACACGCACGCCCCTCTCTCCACACACACGCACGCCCCTCTCCCCACACACGCCCCTTTCCCCACACACACGCACGCCCCTCTCCCCACACACACACACACGCACGCCCCTCTACCCCCCCACACACACACGCACGCCCCTCTCCCCACACACACACACGCACGCCCCTCTCCCCACACAACACACAACGCACGCCCCTCTCCCCACACACACACACGCATGCCCTCTCCCCACACACACACACGCACGCCCCTCTCCCCACACACACACGCCCCTCTCCCCACACACGCACGAACGCCCCTCTCCCCACACACACACGCCCCTCTCCCCACACACACACGCCCCTCTCCCCACACACACACACGCACGCCCCCTCTCCCCACACACACACACGCACGCCCCTCTCCCCACACACAACACACGCCCCTCTCCCCACACACGCACGCCCCTCTCCCCACACACACACGCCCCTCTCTCCACACACACGGCACGCCCCCTCTCCCCCACACACACAAGCACGCCCCTCTCCCTACACACGCACGCCCCTCTCTGCACACACGCACGCACCTCTCCCTACACACGCACACGCACGCCCCTCTCCCCCACACACACACGACGCACGCCCCTCTCCCTACACACACGCACACGCACGCCCCTCTCCCCACACACACACACGCACGCCCCTCTCCCCACACACGCACGCCCCTCTCCCCACACACACGCACGCCCCTCTCCCCACACACGCACGCACGCCCCTCTCCCCACACACACGCACGCCCCTCTCCCCACACACACACGCACGCCCCTCTCCCCACACACGCACGCCCCTCTCCCCACACACACAAGCACGCCCCTCTCCCTACACACGCACGCACGCCCCTCTCCCCACACACACACACGCCCCTCTCTCCACACACACGCACGCCCCCTCTCCCTACACACGCACGCCCCTCTCCCCACACATCGCACGCCCCCTCTCCCCACACACACACGCACGCCCCTCTCCCCACACACGCACGCCCCTCTCCCCACACACGCACGCCCCTCTCCCCACACAAACACGCACGCCCCTCTCCCCACACACGCACGCCCCTCTCTCCACACACGCACGCACGCCCCGCTCCCCAAACCCACGCACGCACGCCCCTCTCCCCACACACACGCACGCCCTCCCCCCACCCACACGCACGCCCCTCTCCCCACACACACGCACGCCCCCGCTCCCCAAACCCACGCACGCACGCCCCTCTCCCCACACACACGCACGCACGCCCCTCTCCCCACACCACACCGCACGCACGCCCCTCTCCCCACACACACGCACGCCCCTCTCCCCACACACACGCACGCCCCACTCCCCACACACACACGCACGCCCCTCTCCCCACACACACACGCGCCTCTCCCCACACACACACACGCCTCTCCCCACACACACACGCGCCTCTCCCCACACACACGCCTCTCCCCACACACACACACACACACACACGCACGCCCCTCTCCCCACACACACACACCTCTCCCCACACACACATACACGCACGCTCCTCTCCCCACACACACACACGCCCCTCTCTCCACACACACACACGCCCCTCCCCACCCACACGCACGCCCCTCTCCCCACACACACACACGCCCCTCTCCCCACACCCACGCACGCGCGCGCACGCCCCTCTCCCCACGCACGCGCGCGCACGCCCCTCTCCCACACGCACGCGCGCGCACGCCCCTCTCCCCACACACGCGCGCGCAACGCACCCTCTCCCCCACACACACACGCGCGCCCCTCTCCCACACACACACACGCGCGCCCCTCTCCCCACACACACACGCGCGCCCCTCTCCCCACACACACACGCACGCCCCTCTCCCCACACACACGCACGCACGCCCCCTCTCCCCACACACACGCACGCCCCTCTCCCCACACACAACGCACGCCCCACTCCCCACACACACACGCACGCCCCTCTCCCCACACACACACGCGCCTCTCCCCACACACACACACACGCCTCTCCCCACACACACACGCACGCCCCTCTCCCCCACACACACACGCGCCTCTCCCCACACACACGCCTCTCCCCACACACACACACACACACACACGCACGGCCCCTCTCCCCACACACACACACCTCTCCCCACACACACATACACGCACGCTCCTCTCTCCACACACACACACGCCCCTCCCCACCCACACGCACGCCCCTCTCCCACACACACACACACGCCCCTCTCCCCACACCCACGCACCGCGCGCGCACGCCCCTCTCCCCACGCACGCGCGCGCACGCCCCTCTCCCCACGCACGCGCGCGCACGCCCCTCTCCCCACACACGCGCGCGCACGCCCCTCTCCCCCACACACACACACGCGCTGCCCCTCTCCCCACACACACACACAACGCGCGCCCCTCTCCCCACACACACACGCGCGCCCCTCTCCCCACACACACACGCGCGCCCCTCACCCCACACACACACGCGCGCGCCCCTCTCCCCACACACACACACACACGCGCGCCCCTCTCCCCACACACACACACACACGCGCCCGCCCCTCTCCCCACACACACACACACACACCCGCCCCTCTCCCCACACACACACCGCGCGCCCCCTCTCCACACACACGCCCCTCTCCACACACACGCCCCTCTCCCCACACACACACACCCCTCTCCCCACACACACACACGCGCCCCTCTCGCCACACACACACACGCGCGCGCCCCTCTCGCCACACACACACACGCGCGCCCCTCTCGCCACACACACACACGCGCGCCCCTCTCGCCACACACACACGCGCGCGCGCCCCTCTCCCACACACACACACACACACGCGCGCCCCTCTCCCCACACACACGCCCGCCCCTCTCCCCACACACACGCCCCCTCTCCCCACACACACGCGCACGCGCCCCTCTCCCCCCACACACACGCGCGCGCGCCCCTCGCCCCACACACACACACACGCGCGCGCCCCTCGCCCCACACACACACACGCGCGCGCGCCCTCGCCCCACACACACACGCGCGCGCCCCTCTCCCCACACACACACACACACGCACCCGCCCCTCTCCCCCACACACACACACGCGCCCCTCTCCCCACACACACACACGCGCCCCCTCTCCCCCACACACACACACGCGCGCGCGCCCCTCTCCCCACACACACACACACACCGCGGCGCCCCTCTCCCCACACATACACACACACACACACACAGCGCGCGCGCCCCTCTCGCCACACACACACACACGCGCGCACCCCTCTCCCCACACACACACACACACACGCGCGCCCCACTCTCCCCACACACACACACACGCGCGCGCGCAGGCCCCCTCTCCCCACACACACACACGCGCGCGCGCCCCTCTCCCCACACACGGACACGCGCACGCCCCTCTCCCCACACACACGCCCCTCTCCCCACACACGCCCCTCTCCCCACACACACGCCCCTCTCCCGCACACACACACGCCCCTCTCCCCACACACACACACACGCACGCCCCCTCTCCCCACACACACACACGCACGCCCCTCTCCCCACACCCACGCACGCCCCGCTCCCCACACACACGCACGCCCCTCTCCCCACACACACACACGCCCCTCTCCCCACACACACACCCCTCTCCCCACACACACACACGCCCCTCTCCCCACACACACACACACGCACGCCCCTCCCCACCCACACGCACGCCCCTCTCCCCACACACACACACACGCACGCCCCTCCCCACCCACACGCACGCCCCTCTCCCCACACACACACACACACGCCCCTCTCCCCACACACACACACACACACACGCGCGCGCCCCTCTCCCCACACACACACATGCGCGCCCGCCCCTCTCCCCACACACACACACGCGCCCCTCTCGCCACACACACACACGCGCGCCCCTCTCGCCACACACACACACACGCGCGCCCCTCTACACACACGCGCGCCCCTCTCCCCACACACACGCACGCCCCTCTCCCCACACACGCGCGCGCACGCCCCTCTCCCCACACACACACGCCCCTCTCCCCACACACACACGCACGCCCCTCTCCCCACACACACACGCACGCCTCTCCCCACACACACACGCGCGCGCCCCTCTCCCTACACACGCACGCCCCTCTCTGCACACACGCACGCACCTCTCCCTACACACGCACACGAACGCCCCTCTCCCCACACACACACGCCCCTCTCCCCACACACACACGCCCCTCTCCCCACACACACACACGCACGCCCCTCTCCCCACACACACACACGCCCCTCTCCCCACACACACACACACGCACGCCCCTCCCCACCCACACGCACGCCCCTCTCCCCACACACACACACACGCCCCTCTCCCCACACACACACGCCCCTCTCCCCACACACACACGCCCCTCTCCCCACACACACACACGCACGCCCCTCTCCCCACACACACACACGCACGCCCCTCTCCCCACACACACACACGCCCCTCTCCCCACACACGCACGCCCCTCTCCCCCACACACACACGCCCCTCTCTCCACACACACGCACGCCCCTCTCCCCACACACACAAGCACGCCCCTCTCCCTACACACGCACGCCCCTCTCTGCACACACGCACGCACCTCCCCAAACCCACGCACGCACGCCCCTCTCCCCACACACACGCACGCACGCCCCTCTCCCCACACACACGCACGCACGCCCCTCTCCCCACACACACGCACGCCCCTCTCCCCACACACACGCACGCCCCACTCCCCACACACACACGCACGCCCCTCTCCCCACACACACACGCGCCTCTCCCCACACACACACACGCCTCTCCCCACACACACACGCGCCTCTCCCCACACACACGCCTCTCCCCACACACACACACACACACACACGCACGCCCCTCTCCCCACACACACACACCTCTCCCCACACACACATACACGCACGCTCCTCTCCCCACACACACACACGCCCCTCTCTCCACACACACACACGCCCCTCCCCACCCACACGCACGCCCCTCTCCCCACACACACACACGCCCCTCTCCCCACACCCACGCACGCGCGCGCACGCCCCTCTCCCCACGCACGCGCGCGCACGCCCCTCTCCCCACACACACACGCGCGCCCCTCTCCCCACACACACACGCACGCCCCTCTCCCCACACACACACGCGCGCCCCTCTCCCCACACACACACACGCGCGCCCCTCTCCCCACACACACACACGCGCGCGCCCCTCTCCCCACACACGCGCCCCTCTCCCCACACACACGCCCCTCTCCCCACACACACATGCACGCCCCTCTCCCCACACACACACACGCGCGCGCCCCTCTCCCCACACACACGCCCCTCTCCCCACACACACGCCCCTCTCCCCACACACACACGCCCCTCTCCCCACACACACACGCACGCCCCTCTCCCCACACACACACACGCAAGCCCCTCCTCACCCACACACACGCACGCCCCTCCCCACCCACACGCACGCCCCTCCCCACCCACACGCACGCCCCTCTCCCCACACACACACACGCAAGCCCCTCCCCACCCACACACACGCACGCCCCTCCCCACCGACTCACACGCACGCCCCTCCCCACCCACACACACGCACGCCCCTCCCCACCCACACGCACGCCCCTCTCCCCACACACACGCACGCCCCTCTCCCCACACACACGCACGCCCCTCTCCCCACACACACACGCACGCCCCTCTCCCCACACACACGCACGCCCCTACCCACCCGCACGCCCCTCCCCACCCACACGCGCGCCCCTCTCCCCACCCACACGCGCGCGCCCGCCCCTCTCCCCACACACACGCGCGCGCGCCCGCCCCTCTCCCCACACACACGCGCGCGCGCCCGCCCCTCTCCCCACACACACACGCGGGCGCGTGCGCCCGCCCCTCTCCCCACACACACACGCGGGCGCGTGCGCCCGCCCCTCTCCCCACACACACACGCGCGCGCGCCCGCCCCTCTCCCCACACACACACGCGCGCCCGCCCCTCTCCCCACACACACACACACGCGCGCGCGCGCCCCTCTCCCCACACACACGCGCGCGCGCCCCTCTCCGCGCGCGCACGCGCGCCCCTCTCCCCACACACACACGCCCCTCTCCCCACACACACACACGCGCACCTCTCCCCACACACACGCGCGCGCCCCTCTCCCCACACACACGCGCGCGCTCCCCTCTCCCCACACACACGCGCGCGCGCCCCTCTCCCCACACACACACACACGGACGCGCCCCTCTCCCCACACACACACGCGCGCGCCCCTCTCCCCACACACACGCGCGCGCCCCTCTCCCCACACACACACACACGCGCCCCTCTCCCCACACACACACACACGCGCCCCTCTCCCCACACACACACGCGCGCCCCTCTCCCCCACACACACACACACACACACACACACGCGCGCCCCTCTCCCCACACACACGCCCCTCTCCCCACACAGACACACACGCGCCCCTCTCCCCACACAGACACACACGTGCCCCTCTCCCCACACAGACACACACGCGCCCCTCTCCCCACACAGACACACACGCGCGCCCCTCGCCCCACACAGACACACGCGCCCCTCTCCCCACACACACACACACGCGCGCGCGCCCCTCTCCCCACACACACACACACACGCGCGCGCGCCCCTCTCCCCACACACACGCGCGCGCGCCCCTCTCGCCACACACACACACACGCGCGCCCCTCTCCCCACACACGCGCGCGCCCCTCTCCCCACACACACACACACACACGCGCGCGCGCCCCTCTCCCCACACACACGCGCGCGCGCCCCTCTCCCCACACACACGCACACGCGCGCGCGCCCCTCTCCCCACACACACGCGCGCGCCCCTCTCCCCACACACACGCGCGCGCCCCTCTCCCCACACACACACGCGCGCCCTTCTCCCCACACACACGCGCGCGCCCCTCTCCCCACACACGGACACACGCGCGCCCCTCTCCCCACACACACGCCCCTCTCCACACACACACCCCTCTCCACACACACACCCCTCTCCACACACACACACACACACACACACACACACACGCGCCCCTCTCCCCCCCCACACACACACAAACACACACACACACACCCCTCTCTCGCCGCACGCGCGCGCCCCTCTCGCCACACACGCACACGCGCGCCCCTCTGTCCCCACGCACGCCCCTCTCTCCACACACGCAAGCACGCCCCTCTCTCCACACACGCAAGCACGCCCCTCTCTCCACACACGCAAGCACGCCCCTCTCTCCACACACGCAAGCACGCCCCGCTCCCCACACACGCAAGCACGCCCCGCTCCCCACACACGCAAGCACGCCCCGCTCCCCACACACGCAAGCACGCCCCTCTCCCCACACACCCGCAAGCACGCCCCTCTCCCCACACATGCACGCACGCCCCTCTCCCCACACACGCACGCACGCCCCTCTCCCCACACACGCACGCACGCCCCTCTCCACACACACACGCCCCTCTCCCTACACACACACACGCCCCTCTCTCCACACACACACGCACGCCCCTCTCCCCACACGCACGCCCCTCTCTCCCCACACACGCACGCCCCTCTCCCCACACACGCACGCACGCCCCTCTCCCCACACACGCACGCACGCCCCTCTCCCCACACACACGCCCCTCTCCCTACACACACCTCTCCCTACACACACGCACGCCCCTCTCTCCCCACACACGCACGCCCCTCTCCCCACACGCACGCACGCCCCTCTCCCCACACGCAAACACACGCCCCTCTCCCCACACGCACACACGCCCCTCTCCCCACACGCACACACGCCCCTCTCCCCACACGCACACACGCCCCTCTCCCCACACGCACACACGCCCCTCTCCCCACACGCACACACGCCCCTCTCCCTACACACACGCCCGCCCCTCTCCCCACACACACACACACGCCCCTCTCCCCACACACACACACACGCCCCTCTCCCTACACACACACGCACGCCCCTCTCCCCACACACACACGCACGCCCCTCTCCCCACACACACACGCACGCCCCTCTCTCCCCCCACACGCACGCCCCTCTCTCCCCCCACACGCACGCCCCTCTCTCCCCCCACACGCACGCCCCTCTCTCCCCCCACACGCACGCCCCTCTCTCCCCACACACGCACGCCCCTCTCTCCCCACACACGCACGCCCCTCTCTCCCCCACACACACGCACGCCCCTCTCCCCACACACACACGCACGCCCCTCTCCCCACACACACACACGCACGCCCCTCTCTCCACACACACGCACGCCCCTCTCCCCACACACGCACGCCCCTCTCCCCACACACGCACGCCCCTCTCTCCCCACACACGCACGCCCCTCTCCCCACACACGCACGCCCCTCTCTCCCCACACACGCACGCCCCTCTCCCCACACACACAAGCACGCCCCTCTCCCCACACACGCACGCACGCCCCTCTCTCCACACACACACACGCCCCTCTCCCCACACACGCACGCACGCCCCTCTCCCCACACACGCACGCACGCCCCTCTCCACACACACACGCCCCTCTCCCTACACACACACACGCCCCTCTCCCCACACGCACGCCCCTCTCTCCCCACACACGCACGCCCCTCTCCCTACACACACACACACGCCCCTCTCTCCACACACGCACGCCCCTCTCCCCACACACGCACGCGCGCGCGCCCGCCCCTCTCCCCACACACACACGCGCGCCCGCCCCTCTCCCCACACACACACACACACGCGCGCGCGCCCCTCTCCCCACACACACGCGCGCGCGCCCCTCTCCCCACACACACGCGCGCGCGCCCCTCTCCCCACACACACACGCCCCTCTCCCCACACACACACGCGCCCCTCTCCCCACACACACACACACGCGCGCGCACCTCTCCCCACACACACGCGCGCGCGCCCCTCTCCCCACACACACGCGCGCACGCCCCTCTCTCCCCTCTCTCCCCCCACACGCACGCCCCTCTCTCCCCCCACACGCACGCCCCTCTCTCCCCCCACACGCACGCCCCTCTCTCCCCCCACACGCACGCCCCTCTCTCCCCACACACGCACGCCCCTCTCTCCCCACACACGCACGCCCCTCTCTCCCCACACACACACGCACGCCCCTCTCCCCACACACACACACGCACGCCCCTCTCTCCACACACACGCACGCCCCTCTCCCCACACACGCACGCCCCTCTCCCCACACACGCACGCCCCTCTCCCCACACACGCACGCCCCTCTCTCCCCACACACGCACGCCCCTCTCCCCACACACGCACGCCCCTCTCTCCCCACACACGCACGCCCCTCTCCCCACACACACAAGCACGCCCCTCTCCCCACACACGCACGCACGCCCCTCTCTCCACACACACACGCCCCTCTCCCTACACACACACGCACGCCCCTCTCCCCACACACGCACGCCCCTCTCCCCACACACGCACGCCCCTCTCCCCACACACGCACGCCCCTCTCCCCACACACACGCACGCCCCTCTCCCCACACACGCACGCACGCCCCTCTCCCCACACACGCACGCACGCCCCTCTCCCTACACACGCACGCCCCTCTCCCCACACGCCCCCTCTCCCCACACGCACACACGCCCCTCTCCCCCACACGCACACACGCCCCTCTCCCCACACGCCCCTCTCCCCACACGCACACACGCCCCCTCTCCCCACACGCACACACGCCCCTCTCCCCACACGCACACACGCCCCTCTCCCCACACGCACACACACGCCCCTCTCCCCACACACACGCCCCTCTCCCCACACACACGCCCCTCTCCCCACACACACACACGCCCCTCTCCCCACACACACACACGCCCCTCTCCCCACACACACACACGCCCCTCTCCCTACACACACACACGCCCCTCTCCACACACACACACACGCACGCCCCTCTCCCCACACACGCACGCCCCTCTCCCTACACACACGCACGCCCCTCTCCCTACACCACACGCACGCCCCTCTCCCTACACACACGCACGCCCCTCTCCCTACACACACACACGCCCCTCTCCCTACACACACACCTCTCTCCCTACACACACACACGCCCCTCTCCCTGCACACACACACGCCTCTCTCCCCACACACACACGCCCCTCTCCCCACACACACACGCCCCTCTCCCCACACACGCACGCCCCTCTCTCCCCACACACGCACGCCCCTCTCCCCACACGCACGCCCCTCTCCCCACACGCACGCCCGCCCCTCTCCCCACACGCACGCCCGCCCCTCTCCCCACACGCACGCCCGCCCCTCTCCCCACACACACACGCACGCCCCTCGCCCCACACACACACGCCCCTCGCCCCACACACACACGCCCCTCGCCCCACACACACACGCCCCTCGCCCCACACACACACGCACGCCCCTCGCCCCACACACGCACGCCCCTCGCCCCACACACGCACGCCCCTCGCCCCACACACGCACGCCCCTCTCCCCACACACACACGCCCGCCCCCTCTCCCCACACACACACGCCCCTCTCCCCACACACACACGCCCCTCCCCACACACACACGCCCCTCTCTCCACGCACGCCTCTCTCCACACACACGCCCCTCTCCCCACACACACACGCCCCTCTCCCCACACACGCCCCTCTCCCCACACACGCCCCTCTCCCCACACACACCCCTCTCCCCACACACACACGCCCGCCCCTCTCCCCACACACACACGCACGCCCCTCTCCCCACACACACACGCCCCTCTCTCCACACACACGCCCCTCTCCACACACACGCCCCTCTCCCCACACACACCCCTCTCCCCACACACACACGCCCCTCTCCCCACACACACACGCCCCTCTCCCCACACACACACGCCCCTCTCCCCACACACACACGCCCCTCTCCCCACACACACACGCCCCTCTCCCCACACACACACGCCCCTCTCCCCACACACACACGCCCCTCTCCCCACACACACACGCCCCTCTCCCCACACACACACGCCCCTCTCCCCACACACACACGCCCCTCTCCCCACACACACACGCCCCTCTCCACACACACACACGCCACTCTCCCCACACACACACACGCACGCCCCTCCCCACACACGCACGCCCCTCTCCCCACACACAAACACGCCCCCTCTCCCCACACACACAAACGCCCCTCTCCCCACACACACGCACGCCCCTCGCCCCACACACACACGCACGCCCCTCTCCGCACACACACACACACACACGCCCCTCTCCCCACACACACACACACGCCCCTCTCCCCACACACACACACGCACGCCCCTCTCCCCACACACACACGCCCCTCTCCACACACACGCCCCTCTCCCCACACGCACACGTCCGCCCCTCTCCCCACACGCACACACACGCCCCTCTCCCCACACACACACGCCCCTCTCCCCACACACACACACGCCCCTCTCCCCACACACACACGCACGCCCCTCCCCCCACACACGCCCCTCCCCCCCCACACACGCCCCTCTCCCCACACACACACACACGCCCCTCTCCCCACACACACACACACGCCCCTCCCCCCACACACGCCCCTCCCCCCACACACGCCCCCTCTCCCCACGCACGCCCCTCTCCCCACACACACACACGCCCCTCTCCCCACACACACCCCTCTCCCCACACACACCCCTCTCCCCACACACACACACGCACGCCCCTCCCCCCACACACGCCCCTCCCCCCACACACGCCCCTCTCCCCACACACACACACGCCCCTCTCCCCACACACACACGCCCCTACACACGCCCCACCCCCCACACACGCCCCTCTCCCCCACACGCACGCCCCTCGCCCCACACACACACACACACGCCCCTCTCCCCACACACACACGCACGCCCCTCCCCACACACACGCCCCTCTGCCCACACACACGCCCCTCTCCCCACACACACGCCCCTCTCCCCACACACACGCCCCTCTCCCCACACACACGCCCCTCTCCCCCACACACACGCCCCTCTCCCCACACACGCACCCCTCTCCCCACACACGCACCCCTCTCCCCACACACACACCCCTCTCCCCACACACGCACGCCCCTCTCCCCACACACGCACGCCCCTCTCCCCACACGCACACACGCCCCCTCTCCCCACACGCAAACACACGCCCCTCTCCCCACACGCACACACGCCCCTCTCCCCACACGCACACACGCCCCTCTCCCCACACGCACACACGCCCCTCTCCCCACACGCACACACGCCCCCTCTCCCCACACACGCCCCTCTCCCCACACGCACACACGCCCCTCTCCCCACACGCACACACGCCCCTCTCCCCACACACACAAGCACGCCCCTCTCCCCACACACACACGCACGCCCCTCTCCCCACACACACACGCACGCCCCTCTCCCCACACACACACGCACGCCCCTCTCCCCCACACACACACGCACGCCCCTCTCTCCCCCCACACGCACGCCCCTCTCTCCCCCCACACGCACGCCCCTCTCTCCCCCCACACGCACGCCCCTCTCTCCCCCCACACGCACGCCCCTCTCTCCCCCCACACGCACGCCCCTCTCTCCCCCCACACGCACGCCCCTCTCCCCACACACACACACACGCCGCTCTCCCCACACACACACACGCCCCTCTCCCCACACACACACACGCCCCTCTCCCCACACACACCCCTCTCCCCACACACACACATGCCCCTCTCCCCACACACACACACACGCCCCTCTCCCTACACACACACACACGCCCCTCTCCCCACACACGCACGCACGCCCCTCTCTCCACACACACGCACGCCCCTCTCTCCACACACACACACACGCACGCCCTCTCCCCACACACACCCCTCTCCCCACACACACACACACGCCCCTCTCCCTACACACACACACACGCCCCTCTCCCCACACACGCCCCTCTCCCCACACACACACGCACGCACGCCCCTCTCTCCACACACACACGCCCCTCTCTCCACACACACACACGCACCTCTCCCTACACACGCACACGCACGCCCCTCTCCCCACACACACACACGCACGCCCCTCTCCCTACACACACGCACGCCCCTCTCCCCACACAGACACACACGCGCCCCTCTCCCCACACACGCGCGCGCCCCTCGCCCCACACACACGCACGCCCCTCTCCCCACACACACACACACGCACGTCCCTCTACCCCCCCACACACACGCACGCCCCCTCTCCCCACACACACACACGCACGCCCCTCTCCCCACACACACACACGCACGCCCCTCTCCCCACACACACACACGCACGCCCCTCTCCCCACACACACACACGCACGCCCCTCTCCCCACACACACACACGCATGCCCCTCTCCCCACACACACACACGCACGCCCCTCTCCCCACACACACACGCCCCTCTCCCCACACACGCACGAACGCCCCTCTCCCCACACACACACGCCCCTCTCCCCACACACACACGCCCCTCTCCCCACACACACACACGCACGCCCCTCTCCCCACACACACGAACGCCCCTCTCCCCACACACACACGCCCCTCTCCCCACACACGCACGAACGCCCCTCTCCCCACACACGCACGCCCCTCTCCCCACACACGCACGCCCCTCTCCCCACACACACACGCCCCTCTCTCCACACACACGCATGCCCCTCTCCCCACACACGCACGCCCCTCTCCCCACACACACAAGCACGCCCCTCTCCCTACACACGCACGCCCCTCTCTCCACACACACACGCCCCTCTCTCCACACACACACGCACCTCTCCCTACACACGCACACGCACGCCCCTCTCCCCACACACACACACGCACGCCCCTCTCCCTACACACACGCACACGCACGCCCCTCTCCCCACACAGACACACACGCGCCCCTCTCCCCACACACGCGCGCGCCCCTCGCCCCACACACACGCGCGCCCCTCGCCCCACACACACACACGCGCGCGCGCCCCTCTCCCCACACACGCGCGCGCCCCTCGCCCCACACACACGCGCGCCCCTCTCCCCACACACACACACACACACACGCGCGCCCCTCTCCCCACACACACACACACACGCGCGCGCGCCCCTCTCGCCACACACACACACGCGCGCCCCTCTCCCCACACACACACACGCGCGCGCGCCCCTCTCGCCACACACACACACGCGCGCCCCTCTCCCCACACACGCACGCCCCTCTCCCCACACAAGCGCGCCCCTCTCCCCACACACACGCACGCCCCTCTCCCCACACACACGCACGCACGCCCCTCTCCCCACACACGCACGCACGCCCCTCTCCCCACACACACACGCCCCTCTCCCTACACACACACGCCCCTCTCTCCACACACACACGCCCCTCTCTCCACACACACACGCCCCTCTCTCCACACACACACGCCCCTCTCTCCACACACACACGCCCCTCTCCCCACACGCACACACGCCCCTCTCCCCACACGCACACACGCCCCTCTCCCCACACCCACATACACGCCCCGCTCCCCACACACACGCCCCTCTCCCCACACACACGCCCCTCTCCCCACACACACACGCCCCTCTCCCCACACACACACACACGCCCCTCTCCCCACACACACGCACGCCCCTCTCCCCCCCCACACACGCCCCTCTCCCCACACACACACGCACGCCCCTCTCTCCACACACACGCACGCCCCTCTCCCCACACACACGCCCCTCTCCCCACACACACGCCCCTCTCCCCACACACACGCACGCCCCTCTCCCCACACACACACGCACGCCCCTCTCCCCCCCACACACGCACGCCCCTCTCCCCACACACACACACGCACGCCCCTCTCTCCACACACACGCACGCCCCTCTCCCCACACACACGCACGCCCCTCTCCCCACACACACACGCACGCGGCTCGCCCCACACACACACGCACGCCCCTCGCCCCACACACACACGCACGCCCCTCGCCCCACACACACACGCCCCTCTCTCCACACACACACGCACGCCCCTCTCTCCACACACACGCCCCTTTCCCCACACACACGCACGCCCCTCTCCCCACACACACACACACGCACGCCCCTCTACCCCCCCACACACACGCACGCCCCTCTCCCCACACACACACGCCCCTCTCCCCACACGCACACACGCCCCTCTCCCCACACGCACACACGCCCCTCTCCCCACACCCACACACACGCCCCGCTCCCCACACACACGCCCCTCTCCCCACACACACGCCCCTCTCCCCACACACACACGCCCCTCTCCCCACACACACACACACGCCCCTCTCCCCACACACACGCACGCCCCTCTCCCCCCCCACACACGCCCCTCTCCCCACACACACACGCACGCCCCTCTCTCCACACACACGCACGCCCCTCTCCCCACACACACGCCCCTCTCCCCACACACACGCCCCTCTCCCCACACACACGCACGCCCCTCTCCCCACACACACACGCACGCCCCTCTCCCCCCCACACACGCACGCCCCTCTCCCCACACACACACACGCACGCCCCTCTCTCCACACACACGCACGCCCCTCTCCCCACACACACACGCACGCGGCTCGCCCCACACACACACGCACGCCCCTCGCCCCACACACACACGCACGCCCCTCGCCCCACACACACACGCCCCTCTCTCCACACACACACGCACGCCCCTCTCTCCACACACACGCCCCTTTCCCCACACACACGCACGCCCCTCTCCCCACACACACACACACGCACGCCCCTCTACCCCCCCACACACACGCACGCCCCTCTCCCCACACACACACACGCACGCCCCTCTCCCCACACACACACCCCTCTCCCCACACACACACGCACGCCCCTCTCCCCACACACACACGCACGCCCCTCTCCCCACACACACACACCCCTCTCCCCACACACACACACGCACGCCCCTCTCCCCACACACACACACGCCCCTCTCCCCACACACACACACGCCCGCCCCTCTCCCCACACACACACACGCACGCCCCTCTCCCCACACACACACGCCCCTCTCCCCACACACGCACGAACGCCCCTCTCCCCACACACACACGCCCCTCTCCCCACACACACACACGCACGCCCCTCTCCCCACACACACGAACGCCCCTCTCCCCACACACGCACGCCCCTCTCCCCACACACGCACGCCCCTCTCCCCACACACACACGCCCCTCTCTCCACACACACGCATGCCCCTCTCCCCACACACGCACGCCCCTCTCCCTACACACGCACGCCCCTCTCTCCACACACACACGCCCCTCTCTCCACACACACACGCACCTCTCCCTACACACGCACACCCCTCTCCCCACACACACACACGCACGCCCCTCTCCCTACACACACACACACGCACGCCCCTCTCTCCACACACACACGCCCCTCTCCCCACACACACACGCACGCCCCTCTCTCCACACACACGCACGCCCCTCTCCCCACACACACGCCCCTCTCCCCACACACACGCCCCTCTCCCCACACACACGCACGCCCCTCTCCCCACACACACGCACGCCCCTCTCCCCCCCACACACGCACGCCCCTCCCCACACACACACACGCACGCCCCTCTCTCCACACACACGCACGCCCCTCTCCCCACACACACGCACGCCCCTCTCCCCACACACACACGCACGCGGCTCGCCCCACACACACACGCACGCCCCTCGCCCCACACACACACGCACGCCCCTCGCCCCACACACACACGCCCCTCTCTCCACACACACACGCACGCCCCTCTCTCCACACACACGCCCCTTTCCCCACACACACGCACGCCCCTCTCCCCACACACACACACACGCACGCCCCTCTACCCCCCCACACACACGCACGCCCCTCTCCCCACACACACACGCCCCTCTCCCCACACGCACACACGCCCCTCTCCCCACACGCACACACGCCCCTCTCCCCACACCCACACACACGCCCCGCTCCCCACACACACGCCCCTCTCCCCACACACACGCCCCTCTCCCCACACACACACGCCCCTCTCCCCACACACACACACACGCCCCTCTCCCCACACACACGCACGCCCCTCTCCCCCCCCACACACGCCCCTCTCCCCACACACACACGCACGCCCCTCTCTCCACACACACGCACGCCCCTCTCCCCACACACACGCCCCTCTCCCCACACACACGCCCCTCTCCCCACACACACGCACGCCCCTCTCCCCACACACACACGCACGCCCCTCTCCCCCCCACACACGCACGCCCCTCTCCCCACACACACACACGCACGCCCCTCTCTCCACACACACGCACGCCCCTCTCCCCACACACACGCACGCCCCTCTCCCCACACACACACGCACGCGGCTCGCCCCACACACACACGCACGCCCCTCGCCCCACACACACACGCACGCCCCTCGCCCCACACACACACGCCCCTCTCTCCACACACACACGCACGCCCCTCTCTCCACACACACGCCCCTTTCCCCACACACACGCACGCCCCTCTCCCCACACACACACACACGCACGCCCCTCTACCCCCCCACACACACGCACGCCCCTCTCCCCACACACACACACGCACGCCCCTCTCCCCACACACACACCCCTCTCCCCACACACACACGCACGCCCCTCTCCCCACACACACACGCACGCCCCTCTCCCCACACACACACACCCCTCTCCCCACACACACACACGCACGCCCCTCTCCCCACACACACACACGCCCCTCTCCCCACACACACACACGCCCCTCTCCCCACACACACACACGCCCGCCCCTCTCCCCACACACACACACGCACGCCCCTCTCCCCACACACACACGCCCCTCTCCCCACACACGCACGAACGCCCCTCTCCCCACACACACACGCCCCTCTCCCCACACACACACACGCCCCTCTCCCCACACACACACACGCACGCCCCTCTCCCCACACACACGAACGCCCCTCTCCCCACACACGCACGCCCCTCTCCCCACACACGCACGCCCCTCTCCCCACACACACACACGCCCCTCTCTCCACACACACGCATGCCCCTCTCCCCACACACGCACGCCCCTCTCCCCACACACACAAGCACGCCCCTCTCCCTACACACGCACGCCCCTCTCTCCACACACACACGCCCCTCTCTCCACACACACACGCACCTCTCCCTACACACGCACACCCCTCTCCCCACACACACACACGCACGCCCCTCTCCCTACACACACGCACACGCACGCCCCTCTCCCCACACAGACACACACGCGCCCCTCTCCCCACACACGCGCGCGCCCCTCGCCCCACACACACGCGCGCCCCTCGCCCCACACACACACACGCGCGCGCGCCCCTCTCCCCACACACACACGCACGCACGCACGCGCCCGCCCCTCTCCCCACACACACACGCGCCCCTCTCCCCACACACACACACGCGCGCCCCTCTCCCCAAACACACACACACACACGCGCGCCCCTCTCCCCACACACACACACACACGCGCGCGCGCCCCTCTCGCCACACACACACACGCGCGCCCCTCTCCCCACACACACACACGCGCGCGCGCCCCTCTCCCCACACACACACACGCGCGCGCCCCTCTCCCCCCCCACACACGCACGCCCCTCTCCCCCCCCACACACGCACGCCCCTCTTGCCACACACACACACGCGCGCGCGCCCCTCTTGCCACACACACACACGCGCGCGCGCCCCTCTCCCCACACACACACACCCGCGCCCCTCTCCCCACACACACACACACGCGCGCGCGCCCCTCTCCCCACACACACACACGCGCGCGCCCCTCTCCCCCCCCCCACACACGCGCGCGCCCCTCTCCCCCCCCACACACACGCACGCCCCTCTCCCCACACACACACACGCACGCCCCTCTCCCCACACACACACACCCCTCTCCCCACACACACACGCACGCCCCTCTCCCCACACACACACACACCCCTCTCCCCACACACACACACGCACGCCCCTCTCCCCACACACACGCACGCCCCTCTCCCCACACACACACACGCACGCCCCTCTCCCCACACACACACACGCACGCCCCTCTCCCCACACACACACACGCACGCCCCTCTCCCCACACACACACACACACGCCCCTCTCCGCACGCATGCCCCTCTCCCCACACACACACGCACGAACGCCCCTCTCCCCACGCACGCCCCTCTCCCCACACACACACGCACGAACGCCCCTCTCCCCACACACACACGCACGAACGCCCCTCTCCCCACACACACACGCCCCTCTCCCCACACACACACGCCCCTCTCCCCACACACACACACGCACGCCCCTCTCCCTACACGCGAACGCCCCTCTCCCCACACACACACGCCCCTCTCCCCACACACACACGCCCCTCTCCCCACACACACACGCCCCTCTCCCCACACACACACACGCACGCCCCTCTCCTTACACGCGAACGCCCCTCTCCCCACACACACGCACGCCCCTCTCCCTACACGCGAACGCCCCTCTCCCCACACACACACACGCCCCTCTCCGCACGCACGCCCCTCTCCCCACACACACACGCACGAACGCCCCTCTCCCCACACACGCACGCCCCTCTCCCTACACACGCACGCCCCTCTCCCCACACACGCACGCCCCTCTCTCCACACACGCACGCCCCTCTCCCTACACGCACGCACGCCCCTCTCTCCACACACGCACCTCTCCCTACACACGCACGCCCCTCTCCCTACACACGCACGCCCCTCTCCCTACACACGCACGCCCCTCTCCCTACACACACACACGCCCCTCTCCCCCCACACACGCACGCACGCCCCTCTCCCCTCTCCCCACACACGCACGCCCCTCTCCCCACACACGCACGCCCCTCTCCCCACACAAGCACGCCCCTCTCCCCACACACACGCACGCCCCTCTCCCCACACACACGCACGCACGCCCCTCTCCCCACACACGCACGCACGCCCGCCCGCCCCTCTCCCCACACACACACGCCCCTCTCCCTACACACACACGCCCCTCTCTCCACACACACACGCCCCTCTCTCCACACACACACGCCCCTCTCTCCACACACACACGCCCCTCTCTCCACACACACACACGCCCCTCTCCCCACACGCACACACGCCCCTCTCCCCACTCCCCACACACACGCCCCACTCCCCACACACACGCCCCTCTCCCCACACACACGCCCCTCTCCCCACACACACGCCCCTCTCCCCACACACACACGCCCCTCTCCCCACACACACACACGCGCCCCTCTCCCCACACACGCGCGCGCGCCCCTCGCCCCACACACACACACACGCGCGCGCGCCCCTCTCCCCACACACACACACACGCACGCACGCGCCCGCCCCTCTCCCCACACACACACGCGCCCCTCTCCCCCCACACACACACACGCGCGCCCCTCTCCCCACACACACACACACACACGCGCCCCTCTCCCCACACACACACACACGCGTGCGCGCCCCTCTCGCCACACACACACACGCGCGCCCCTCTCCCCACACACACACACACACACGCGCGCGCGCCCCTCTCCCCACACACACACACGCGCGCGCCCCTCTCCCCCCCCACACACGCACGCCCCTCTCCCCACACACACACGCGCGCGCGCGCCCCTCTCCCCACACACACACACGCGCGCCCCTCTCCCCACACACACACGCGCGCGCGCGCCCCTCTCCCCACACACACACACGCGCGCGCCCCTCTCCCCCCCCCACACACGCACGCCCCTCTCCCCACACACACACGCGCGCGCGCCCCTCTCCCCACACACACACACGCGCGCCCCTCTCCCCACACACACACACGCACGCACCTCTCCCTACACACGCACGCCCCTCTCCCTACACACGCACGCCCCTCTCCCTACACACACACACGCCCCTCTCCCCCCACACACGCAAGCACGCCCCTCTCCCCACACACGCACGCACGCCCCTCTCCCCACACAAGCACGCCCCTCTCCTCACACACACGCACGCCCCTCTCCCCACACACACGCACGCACGCCCCTCTCCCCACACACACGCACGCACGCCCCTCTCCCCACACACGCACGCACGCCCCTCTCCCCACACACGCACGCACGCCCCTCTCCCCACACACACACGCCCCTCTCCCTACACACACACGCCCCTCTCTCCACACACACACGCCCCTCTCTCCACACACACACGCCCCTCTCTCCACACACACACGCCCCTCTCCCCACACGCACACACGCCCCTCTCCCCATACGCACACACGCCCCTCTCCCCACACCCACACACACGCCCCTCTCCCCACACACACACGCACGCCCCTCTCCCCACACACACGCACGCCCCTCTCCCCACACACACGCACGCCCCTCTCCCCACACACACACACGCACGCCCCTCTCCCCTCACGCACGCACGCCCCTCTCCCCACACGCACGCACGCCCATTTCCCCACACACACGCACGCCCCTCTCCCCCACACACACACGCACGCCCCTCTCCCCACACACACACACGCCCCTCTCCCCACACACGCACGCCCCTCTCCCCACACACACACGCACGCCCCGCTCCCCACCCACACACACACCCCTCTCCCCACACACACACGCACGCCCCTCTCCCCACACACACACGCACGCCCCTCTCCCCACACACACACACGCACGCTCCTCTCCCCACACACACACGCACGCCCCTCTCCCCACACACGCCCCTCTCCCCACACACACACACACGCACGCCCCCCTCCCCACACACACACGCACGCCCCTCGCCCCACACACACACGCACGCCCCTCTCCCCACACACACACGCACGCCCCTCTCCCCACACACACACGCCCCTCTCCCCACACACACACGCCCCTCTCCCCACACACACGCACGCCCCCCTCCCCACACACACACGCACGCCCCTCTCCCCACACACACACGCACGCCCCTCTCCCCACACACACACGCACGCCCCTCTCCCCACACACACACGCACGCCCCTCTCCCCACACACACACGCCCCTCTCCCCACACACACACGCCCCTCTCCCCACACACACACGCCCCTCTCCCCACACACACACACGCCCCTCTCCCCACACACACACGCCCCTCTCCCCACACACACACGCCCCTCTCCCCACACACACACGCACGCCCCTCTCCCCACACACACACACGCCCCTCTCCCTACACACACACACGCACGCCCCTCTCCCCACACACACACGCCCCTCTCCCCACACACACACACGCGCGCCCCTCCCCACCCACACACACGCACGCCCCTCCGCACCCACACACGCCCCTCTCCCCACACACACGCACGCACGCCCCTCTCCCCACACACACGCACGCACGCCCCTCTCCCCACACACACGCACGCCCCTCTCCCCACACACACGCACGCACGCCCCTCTCCCCACACACACGCACGCACGCCCCTCTCCCCACACACACGCACGCCCCACTCCCCACACACACACGCACGCCCCTCTCCCCACACACACACGCACGCGCCTCTCCCCACACACACACACGCACGCCTCTCCCCACACACACACACGCACGCCCCTCTCCCCACACACACACGCACGCCCCTCTCCCCACACACACACACCTCTCCCCACACACACATACACGCACGCCCCTCCCCACCCCCACGCCCCTCCCCACCCACACGCACGCCCCTCTCCCCACACACACACACACGCCCCTCTCCCCACACAGACACACACGCGCCCCTCTCCCCACACACGCGCGCGCACCTCGCCCCACACACACGCGCGCCCCTCGCCCCACACACACACGCGCGCGCGCCCCTCTCCCCACACACACACACACGCACGCACGCGCCCGCCCCTCTCCCCACACACACACACGCCCCTCTCCCCACACACACACACGCCCCTCTCCCCACACACACACGCCCCTCTCCCCACACACACACGCCCCTCTCCCCACACACACACGCCCGCCCCTCTCCCCACACACACACGCCCGCCCCTCTCCCCACACACACACGCGCGCGCGCCCCTCTCCCCACACACGCGCGCGCGCCCCTCTCCCCACACACACACGCGCGCCCCTCTCCCCACACACACACGCGCGCCCCTCTCCCCACACACACACGCGCGCCCCTCTCCCCACACACACACACGCGCGCCCCTCTCCCCACACACACACACGCGCGCCCCTCTCCCCACACACACACACACGCGCGCCCGCCCCTCTCCCCACACACACACACACGCGCGCCAGCCCCTCTCCCCACACACACACACACGCGCGCCAGCCCCTCTCCCCACACACACGCGCGCCAATCTCCACACACACACGCCCCTCTCCCCACACACACACACGCGCGCCCCTCTCGCCACACACACACACGCGCGCCCCTCACGCCACACACACACACGCGCGCCCCTCTCGCCACACACACACACGCGCGCGCCCCTCTCCCCACACACACACACGCGCGCGCGCGCCCCTCTCCCCACACACACGCCCCTCTCCCCACACACACACACGCGCGCGCCCCTCTCCCCACACACACGCCCCTCTCCCCACACAGACACACACGCGCCCCTCTCCCCACACACGCGCGCCCCTCGCCCCACACACACGCGCGCGCGCGCCCCTCTCCCCACACACACACACACGCACGCACGCGCCCGCCCCTCTCCCCACACACACGCCCGCCCCTCTCCCCACACACACACGCCCCTCTCTCCACACACACACGCCCCTCTCTCCACACACACACGCACCTCTCCCTACACACGCACACGCACGCCCCTCTCCCCACACACACACACGCACGCCCCTCTCCCTACACACACGCACACGCACGCCCCTCTCCCCACACAGACACACACGCGCCCCTCTCCCCACACACGCGCGCGCCCCTCGCCCCACACACACGCACGCCCCTCTCCCCACACACACACACACGCACGTCCCTCTACCCCCCCACACACACGCACGCCCCTCTCCCCACACACACACACGCACGCCCCTCTCCCCACACACACACACGCACGCCCCTCTCCCCACACACACACACGCACGCCCCTCTCCCCACACACACACACGCACGCCCCTCTCCCCACACACACACACGCATGCCCCTCTCCCCACACACACACACGCACGCCCCTCTCCCCACACACACACGCCCCTCTCCCCACACACGCACGAACGCCCCTCTCCCCACACACACACGCCCCTCTCCCCACACACACACACGCACGCCCCTCTCCCCACACACACGAACGCCCCTCTCCCCACACACGCACGCCCCTCTCCCCACACACGCACGCCCCTCTCCCCACACACACACGCCCCTCTCTCCACACACACGCATGCCCCTCTCCCCACACACGCACGCCCCTCTCCCCACACACACAAGCACGCCCCTCTCCCTACACACGCACGCCCCTCTCTCCACACACACACGCCCCTCTCTCCACACACACACGCACCTCTCCCTACACACGCACGCCCCTCTCCCCACACACACACACGCACGCCCCTCTCCCTACACACACGCACACGCACGCCCCTCTCCCCACACAGACACACACGCGCCCCTCTCCCCACACACGCGCGCGCCCCTCGCCCCACACACACGCGCGCCCCTCGCCCCACACACACACACGCGCGCGCGCCCCTCTCCCCACACACACACACACACGCACGCACGCGCCCGCCCCTCTCCCCACACACACACGCGCCCCTCTCCCCACACACACACACACACACGCGCGCCCCTCTCCCCACACACACACACACACGCGCGCGCGCCCCTCTCGCCACACACACACACGCGCGCCCCTCTCCCCACACACACACACACGCGCGCGCGCCCCTCTCGCCACACACACACACGCGCGCCCCTCTCCCCACACACGCACGCCCCTCTCCCCACACAAGCGCGCCCCTCTCCCCACACACACGCACGCCCCTCTCCCCACACACACGCACGCACGCCCCTCTCCCCACACACACACACGCACGCCCCTCTCCCCACACACACACACGCATGCCCCTCTCCCCACACACACACACGCACGCCCCTCTCCCCACACACACACGCCCCTCTCCCCACACACGCACGAACGCCCCTCTCCCCACACACACACGCCCCTCTCCCCACACACACACACGCACGCCCCTCTCCCCACACACACGAACGCCCCTCTCCCCACACACGCACGCCCCTCTCCCCACACACGCACGCCCCTCTCCCCACACACACACGCCCCTCTCTCCACACACACGCATGCCCCTCTCCCCACACACGCACGCCCCTCTCCCCACACACACAAGCACGCCCCTCTCCCTACACACGCACGCCCCTCTCTCCACACACACACGCCCCTCTCTCCACACACACACGCACCTCTCCCTACACACGCACGCCCCTCTCCCCACACACACACACGCACGCCCCTCTCCCTACACACACGCACACGCACGCCCCTCTCCCCACACAGACACACACGCGCCCCTCTCCCCACACACGCGCGCGCCCCTCGCCCCACACACACGCGCGCCCCTCGCCCCACACACACACACGCGCGCGCGCCCCTCTCCCCACACACACACACACACGCACGCACGCGCCCGCCCCTCTCCCCACACACACACGCGCCCCTCTCCCCACACACACACACACACACGCGCGCCCCTCTCCCCACACACACACACACACGCGCGCGCGCCCCTCTCGCCACACACACACACGCGCGCCCCTCTCCCCACACACACACACACGCGCGCGCGCCCCTCTCGCCACACACACACACGCGCGCCCCTCTCCCCACACACGCACGCCCCTCTCCCCACACAAGCGCGCCCCTCTCCCCACACACACGCACGCCCCTCTCCCCACACACACGCACGCACGCCCCTCTCCCCACACACACACGCCCCTCTCTCCACACACACACGCCCCTCTCTCCACACACACACGCCCCTCTCTCCACACACACACGCCCCTCTCTCCACACACACACGCCCCTCTCCCCACACACACGCCGCTCTCCCCACACACACGCCCCTCTCCCCACACACACACGCCCCTCTCCCCACACACACACACACGCCCCTCTCCCCACACACACGCACGCCCCTCTCCCCCCCACACACGCCCCTCTCCCCACACACACACGCACGCCCCTCTCTCCACACACACGCACGCCCCTCTCCCCACACACACGCCCCTCTCCCCACACACACGCCCCTCTCCCCACACACACGCACGCCCCTCTCCCCACACACACACGCACGCCCCTCTCCCCCCCCACACACGCACGCCCCTCTCCCCACACACACACACGCACGCCCCTCTCCCCACACACACACACGCACGCCCCTCTCTCCACACACACGCACGCCCCTCTCCCCACACACACGCACGCCCCTCTCCCCACACACACACGCACGCGGCTCGCCCCACACACACACGCACGCCCCTCGCCCCACACACACACGCACGCCCCTCGCCCCACACACACACGCCCCTCTCTCCACACACACACGCACGCCCCTCTCTCCACACACACGCCCCTTTCCCCACACACACGCACGCCCCTCTCCCCACACACACACACACGCACGCCCCTCTACCCCCCCACACACACGCACGCCCCTCTCCCCACACACACACACGCACGCCCCTCTCCCCACACACACACCCCTCTCCCCACACACACACGCACGCCCCTCTCCCCACACACACACGCACGCCCCTCTCCCCACACACACACACCCCTCTCCCCACACACACACACGCACGCCCCTCTCCCCACACACACACACGCCCCTCTCCCCACACACACACACGCCCGCCCCTCTCCCCACACACACACACGCACGCCCCTCTCCCCACACACACACGCCCCTCTCCCCACACACGCACGAACGCCCCTCTCCCCACACACACACGCCCCTCTCCCCACACACACACGCCCCTCTCCCCACACACACACACGCACGCCCCTCTCCCCACACACACGCACGCCCCTCTCCCCACACACGCACGCCCCTCTCCCCACACACGCACGCCCCTCTCCCCACACACACACGCCCCTCTCTCCACACACACGCATGCCCGTCTCCCCACACACGCACGCCCCTCTCCCCACACACACAAGCACGCCCCTCTCCCTACACACGCACGCCCCTCTCTCCACACACACACGCCCCTCTCTCCACACACACACGCACCTCTCCCTACACACGCACACCCCTCTCCCCACACACACACACGCACGCCCCTCTCCCTACACACACGCACACGCACGCCCCTCTCCCCACACAGACACACACGCGCCCCTCTCCCCACACACACGCGCGCCACTCGCCCCACACACACACACACGCGCGCGCGCGCCCCTCTCCCCACACACACACACACGCACCCGCCCCTCTCCCCAAACACACACACACACACGCGCGCCCCTCTCCCCACACACACACACACACACACACACACGCGCGCGCGCCCCTCTCGCCACACACACACACGCGCGCCCCTCTCCCCACACACACACACGCGCGCGCCCCTCTCCCCCCCCACACACGCCCCTCTCCCCACACACACACGCACGCGCGCGCGCCCCTCTTGCCACACACACACACACGCGCGCCCCTCTCCCCACACACACACACGCGCGCGCGCCCCTCTCCCCACACACACACACCCGCGCCCCTCTCCCCACACACACACACGCGCGCGCGCCCCTCTCCCCACACACACACACGCGCGCGCCCCTCTCCCCCCCCACACACGCGCGCGCCCCTCTCCCCCCCCACACACACGCACGCCCCTCTCCCCACACACACACACGCACGCCCCTCTCCCCACACACACACACCCCTCTCCCCACACACACACGCACGCCCCTCTCCCCACACACACGCACGCCCCTCTCCCCACACACACACACGCACGCCCCTCTCCCCACACACACACACGCACGCCCCTCTCCCCACACACACACACGCACGCCCCTCTCCCCACACACACACACGCACGCCCCTCTCCGCACGCATGCCCCTCTCCCCACACACACACGCACGAACGCCCCTCTCCCCACGCACGCCCCTCTCCCCACACACACACGCACGCACGCCCCTCTCCCCACACACACACGCACGAACGCCCCTCTCCCCACACACACACGCCCCTCTCCCCACACACACACACACACGCCCCTCTCCCCACACACACACGCCCCTCTCCCCACACACACACGCGAACGCCCCTCTCCCCACACACACGCACGCCCCTCTCCCTACACGCGAACGCCCCTCTCCCCACACACACACACGCCCCTCTCCGCACGCACGCCCCTCTCCCCCCACACACACGCACGAACGCCCCTCTCCCCACACACGCACGCCCCTCTCCCCACACACACACGCCCCTCTCCCTACACGCACGCACGCCCCTCTCTCCACACACGCACCTCTCCCTACACACGCACGCCCCTCTCCCTACACACGCACGCCCCTCTCCCTACACACACACACGCCCCTCTCCCCCCACACACGCACGCACGCCCCTCTCCCCACACACGCACGCCCCTCTCCCCACACACGCACGCCCCTCTCCCCACACACGCACGCCCCTCTCCCCACACACACGCACGCCCCTCTCCCCACACACACGCACGCCCCTCTCCCCACACACACGCACGCACGCCCCTCTCCCCACACACGCACGCACGCCCGCCCCTCTCCCCACACACACACGCCCCTCTCCCTACACACACACGCCCCTCTCTCCACACACACACGCCCCTCTCTCCACACACACACGCCCCTCTCTCCACACACACACGCCCCTCTCCCCACACGCACACACGCCCCTCTCCCCACACGCACACACGCCCCTCTCCCCACTCCCCACACACACGCCCCACTCCCCACACACACGCCCCTCTCCCCACACACACGCCCCTCTCCCCACACACACGCCCCTCTCCCCACACACACGCCCCTCTCCCCACACACACACGCCCCTCTCCCCACACACACACACACACGCCCCTCTCCCCACACAGACACACACGCGCCCCTCTCCCCACACACGCGCGCGCCCCTCGCCCCACACACACACACACGCGCGCGCGCCCCTCTCCCCACACACACACACACGCACGCACGCGCCCGCCCCTCTCCCCACACACACACGCGCCCCTCTCCCCCCACACACACACACGCGCGCCCCTCTCCCCACACACACACACGCGCGCGCGCGCCCCTCTCCCCACACACACACACACGCGTGCGCGCCCCTCTCGCCACACACACACACGCGCGCCCCTCTCCCCACACACACACACACACACACGCGCGCGCGCGCGCCCCTCTCCCCACACACACACACGCGCGCGCCCCTCTCCCCCCCCCACACACGCACGCCCCTCTCCCCACACACACACGCGCGCGCGCGCCCCTCTCGCCACACACACACACGCGCGCGCCCCTCTCCACACACACGCGCGCGCCCCTCTCCCCACACACACGCGCGCCCCTCTCCCCACACACACACACACGCACGCACGCGCCCGCCCCTCTCCCCACACGCACGCACCTCTCCCTACACACGCACGCCCCTCTCCCTACACACACACGCCCCTCTCCCTACACACACCCCTCTCCCCACACACACACGCACGCCCCTCTCCCCACACACACACGCACGCCCCTCTCCCCACACACACACACCCCTCTCCCCACACACACACACGCACGCCCCTCTCCCCACACACACACACGCCCCTCTCCCCACACACACACACGCCCGCCCCTCTCCCCACACACACACACGCACGCCCCTCTCCCCACACACACACGCCCCTCTCCCCACACACGCACGAACGCCCCTCTCCCCACACACACACGCCCCTCTCCCCACACACACACGCCCCTCTCCCCACACACACACACGCACGCCCCTCTCCCCACACACACGAACGCCCCTCTCCCCACACACGCACGCCCCTCTCCCCACACACGCACGCCCCTCTCTCCACACACACACGCACCTCTCCCTACACACGCACACCCCTCTCCCCACACACACACACGCACGCCCCTCTCCCTACACAGACACACACGCGCCCCTCTCCCCACACACGCGCGCGCCCCTCGCCCCACACACACACACACGCGCGCGCGCCCCTCTCCCCACACACACACACGCACGCACGCGCCCGCCCCTCTCCCCACACACACACGCGCCCCTCTCCCCACACACACACACGCGCGCCCCTCTCCCCAAACACACACACACACACGCGCGCCCCTCTCCCCACACACACACACACACGCGCGCGCGCCCCTCTCGCCACACACACACACGCGCGCGCGCCCCTCTCCCCACACACACACACGCGCGCGCGCCCCTCTCCCCACACACACACACGCGCGCGCCCCTCTCCCCCCCACACACGCACGCCCCTCTCCCCACACACACACGCGCGCGCGCCCCTCTTGCCACACACACACACACACACGCGCGCCCCTCTCCCCACACACACACACGCGCGCGCGCCCCTCTCCCCACACACACACACCCGCGCCCCTCTCCCCACACACACACACGCGCGCGCGCCCCTCTCCCCACACACACACACGCGCGCGCCCCTCTCCCCCCCCCACACACGCGCGCGCCCCTCTCCCCCCCCACACACACGCACGCCCCTCTCCCCACACACACACACGCACGCCCCTCTCCCCACACACACACACCCCTCTCCCCACACACACACGCACGCCCCTCTCCCCACACACACACACACCCCTCTCCCCACACACACACACGCACGCCCCTCTCCCCACACACACACACACACGCACGCCCCTCTCCCCACACACACACACACGCACGCCCCTCTCCCCACACACACACACGCACGCCCCTCTCCCCACACACACACACCCCTCTCCCCACACACACACGCACGCCCCTCTCCCCACACACACACACACCCCTCTCCCCACACACACACACGCACGCCCCTCTCCCCACACACACACACCCACACGCCCCTCTCCCCACACACACACACCCACACGCCCCTCTCCCCACACACACACACACGCACGCCCCTCTCCCCACACACACACACGCACGCCCCTCTCCCCACACACACACACGCACGCCCCTCTCCCCACACACACACACGCACGCCCCTCTCCCCACACACACACACGCACGCCCCTCTCCGCACGCATGCCCCTCTCCCCACGCATGCCCCTCTCCCCACACACACACGCACGAACGCCCCTCTCCCCACGCACGCCCCTCTCCCCACACACACACGCACGCACGCCCCTCTCCCCACACACACACGCACGAACGCCCCTCTCCCCACACACACACGCCCCTCTCCCCACACACACACGCCCCTCTCCCCACACACACACACGCACGCCCCTCTCCCTACACGCGAACGCCCCTCTCCCCACACACACACACACACGCCCCTCTCCCCACACACACACGCCCCTCTCCCCACACACACACACGCACGCCACTCTCCTTACACGCGAACGCCCCTCTCCCCACACACACGCACGCCCCTCTCCCTACACGCGAACGCCCCTCTCCCCACACACACACACGCCCCTCTCCGCACGCACGCCCCTCTCCCCCCACACACACGCACGAACGCCCCTCTCCCCACACACGCACGCCCCTCTCCCTACACACGCACGCCCCTCTCCCTACACGCACGCACGCCCCTCTCTCCACACACGCACCTCTCCCTACACACGCACGCCCCTCTCCCTACACACGCACGCCCCTCTCCCTACACACGCACGCCCCTCTCCCTACACACACACACGCCCCTCTCCCCCCACACACGCACGCACGCCCCTCTCCCCACACACGCACGCCCCTCTCCCCACACACGCACGCCCCTCTCCCCACACACGCACGCCCCTCTCCCCACACACGCACGCCCCTCTCCCCACACACACGCACGCCCCTCTCCCCACACACACGCACGCACGCACGCCCCTCTCCCCACACACGCACGCACGCCCGCCCCTCTCCCCACACACACACGCCCCTCTCCCTACACACACACGCCCCTCTCTCCACACACACACGCCCCTCTCTCCACACACACACGCCCCTCTCTCCACACACACACGCCCCTCTCTCCACACACACACGCCCCTCTCCCCACACGCACACACGCCCCTCTCCCCACACACACGCCCCACTCCCCACACACACGCCCCTCTCCCCACACACACGCCCCTCTCCCCACACACACGCCCCTCTCCCCACACACACACGCCCCTCTCCCCACACACACACGCCCCTCTCCCCACACACACACACACGCCCCTCTCCCCACACAGACACACACGTGCCCCTCTCCCCACACACGCGCGCGCCCCTCGCCACACACACACACACACACGCGCGCGCGCCCCTCTCCCCACACACACACACACGCACGCACCCGCCCCTCTCCCCACACACACACGCGCCCCTCTCCCCCCACACACACACGCGCCCCTCTCCCCACACACACACACACACGCGCGCCCCTCTCCCCACACACACACACACGCGTGCGCGCCCCTCTCGCCACACACACACACGCGCGCCCCTCTCCCCACACACACACACACACACGCGCGCGCGCCCCTCTCCCCACACACACACACGCGCGCGCCCCTCTCCCCCCCCACACACGCACGCCCCTCTCCCCACACACACACGCGCGCGCGCCCCTCTCGCCACACACACACACGCGCGCCACTCTCCCCACACACACACACGCGCGCGCCTCTCCCCACACACACACACACGCACGCACGCGCCCGCCCCTCTCCCCACACGCACGCACCTCTCCCTACACACGCACGCCCCTCTCCCTACACACGCACGCCCCTCTCCCTACACACACACACGCCCCTCTCCCCCCACACACGCACGCACGCCCCTCTCCCCACACACGCACGCCCCTCTCCCCACACAAGCACGCCCCTCTCCTCACACACACGCACGCCCCTCTCCCCACACACACGCACGCACGCCCCTCTCCCCACACACGCACGCACGCCCCTCTCCCCACACACACACGCCCCTCTCCCTACACACACACGCCCCTCTCTCCACACACACACGCCCCTCTCTCCACACACACACGCCCCTCTCTCCACACACACACGCCCCTCTCTCCACACACACACGCCCCTCTCCCCACACGCACACACGCCCCTCTCCCCATACGCACACACGCCCCTCTCCCCACACCCACACACACGCCCCTCTCCCCACACACACGCCCCTCTCCCCACACACACGCCCCTCTCCCCACACACACGCCCCTCTCCCCACACACACACGCCCCTCTCCCCCCCCCACACACGCCCCTCTCCCCCCCCCACACACGCCCCTCTCCCCACACATACACGCACGCCCCTCTCTCCACACACACGCACGCCCCTCTCCCCACACACACGCCCCTCTCCCCACACACACGCACGCCCCTCTCCCCCCCCACACACGCACGCCCCTCTCTCCACACACACGCACGCCCCTCTCCCCACACACACGCACGCCCCTCTCCCCACACACACACACGCACGCCCCTCTCCCCACACACACACACGCACGCCCCTCTCCCCACACACACACGCACGCGGCTCGCCCCACACACACACGCACGCCCCTCGCCCCACACACACACGCACGCCCCTCGCCCCACACACGCACGCCCCTCTCCCTACACACACGCACGCCCCTCTCCCCACACACACGCCCCTCTCCCCACACACACGCCCCTCTCCCCACACACGCACGCCCCTCTCCCCACACGCACGCACGCCCCTCTCTCCACACACGCCCCTCTCCCTACACACGCACGCCCCTCTCCCTACACACGCACGCCCCTCTCCCTACACACACACACGCCCCTCTCCCCCCACACACGCACGCCCCTCTCCCCACACACGCACGCACGCCCCTCTCCCCACACACGCACGCCCCTCTCCCCACACAAGCACGCCCCTCTCCCCACACACACGCACGCCCCTCTCCCCACACACACGCACGCACGCCCCTCTCCCCACACACACACGCCCCTCTCCCTACACACACACGCCCCTCTCCCCACACACACACGCCCCTCTCCCTACACACACACGCCCCTCTCTCCACACACACGCCCCTCTCCCCACACACACACGCCCCTCTCTCCACACACACACGCCCCTCTCTCCACACACACACGCCCCTCTCTCCACACACACACGCCCCTCTCCCCACACGCACACACGCCCCTCTCCCCACACGCACACACGCCCCTCTCCCCACACGCACACACGCCCCTCTCCCCACACACACGCCCCTCTCCCCACACACACGCCCCTCTCCCCACACACACACGCCCCTCTCCCCACACACACACACACGCCCCTCTCCCCACACACACGCACGCCCCTCTCCCCCCCCCACACACGCCCCTCTCCCCACACACACACGCACGCCCCTCTCCCCACACACACGCACGCCCCTCTCCCCACACACACGCCCCTCTCCCCACACACACGCACGCCCCTCTCCCCACACACACACGCACGCCCCTCTCCCCCCCCACACACGCACGCCCCTCTCCCCACACACACACACGCACGCCCCTCTCTCCACACACACGCACGCCCCTCTCCCCACACACACGCACGCCCCTCTCCCCACACACACACGCACGCCCCTCTCCCCACACACACACGCACGCGGCTCGCCCCACACACACACGCACGCGGCTCGCCCCACACACACACGCCCCTCTCTCCACACACACACGCACGCCCCTCTCCCCACACACACGCCCCCTTTCCCCACACACACACGCACGCCCCTCTACCCCCCCACACACACGCACGCCCCTCTCCCCACACACACACACGCACGCCCCTCTCCCCACACACACACACACCCCTCTCCCCACACACACACGCACGCCCCTCTCCCCACACACACACACACGCCCCTCTCCCCACACACACACACGCACGCCCCTCTCCCCACACACACACACGCACGCCCCTCTCCCCACACACACACACGCATGCCCCTCTCCCCACACACACACACGCACGCCCCTCTCCCCACACACACGCCCCTCTCCCCACACACGCACGAACGCCCCTCTCCCCACACACGCACGAACGCCCCTCTCCCCACACACACACGCCCCTCTCCCCACACACACACACACACGCCCCTCTCCCCACACACACGCCCCTCTCCCCACACACACACACACGCACGCCCCTCTCCCCACACACACGCACGCCCCTCTCCCCACACACACACACGCACGCCCCTCCCCACCCACACGCACGCCCCTCTCCCCACACACACACACACACGCACGCCCCTCCCCACCCACACGCACGCCCCTCTCCCCACACACACACACACACACACGCCCCTCTCCCCACACACACACACGCGCGCGCCCCTCTCCCCACACACACACACGCGCCCCTCTCGCCACACACACACACACGCGCGCCCCTCTCGCCACACACACACACACGCGCGCCCCTCTCGCCACACACACACACGCGCGCGCCCCTCTCCCCACACACACACGCGCGCGCGCCCCTCTCCCCACACACACGCCCCTCTCCCCACACAGACACACACGCGCCCCTCTCCCCACACAGACACACACGCGCCCCTCTCCCCACACAGACACACACGCGCGCGCCCCCCTCTCCCCACACACACACCCACACACGCGCGCGCCCCCCTCTCCCCACACACACACCCACACACGCGCGCGCCCCCATCTCCCCACACACACGCGCGCGCCCCCCCCCTCTCCCCACACACACGCGCGCGCCCCCCCCTCTCCCCACACACACGCGCGCGCCCCCCCCTCTCCCCACACACACGCGCGCGCCCCCCTCTCCCCACACACACGCGCGCGCCCCCCCTCTCCCCACACACACGCGCGCGCCCCCCCTCTCCCCACACACACGCGCGCGCGCCCCCCTCTCCCCACACACACGCGCGCGCGCCCCCCTCTCCCCACACACACGCGCGCGCGCCCCCCTCTCCCCACACACGGACACACGCGCGCCCCTCTCCCCACACACACGCCCCTCTCCCCACACACACCCCTCTCCCCCCACACACACACACACACCCCTCTCTCGCCACACACACACACCCCTCTCTCGCCGCACGCGCGCGCCCCTCTCTCGCCGCACGCGCGCGCCCGCGCCCCTCTCTCCACACACGCAAGCACGCCCCTCTCTCCACACACGCAAGCACGCCCCGCTCCCCACACACGCAAGCACGCCCCGCTCTCCACACACGCAAGCACGCCCCGCTCCCCACACACGCAAGCACGCCCCGCTCCCCACACACGCAAGCACGCCCCTCTCCCCACACACGCACGCCCCTCTCCCCACACACGCACGCCCCTCTCCCCACACACGCACGCACGCCCCTCTCCCCACACGCACGCCCCTCTCTCCCCACACACGCACGCCCCTCTCCCCACACACGCACGCCCCTCTCCCCACACACGCACGCACGCCCCTCTCCCCACACACGCACGCACGCCCCTCTCCCCACACACGCACGCACGCCCCTCTCCCCACACACGCACGCACGCCCCTCTCCCCACACACGCACGCACGCCCCTCTCCCCACACACGCACGCACGCCCCTCTCCCCACACACGCACGCACGCCCCTCTCCCCACACGCACGCCCCTCTCCCCACACGCACGCCCCTCTCCCCACACGCACGCCCCTCTCCCCACACGCACGCCCCTCTCCCCACACGCACGCCCCTCTCCCCACACGCACACACACGCCCCTCTCCCCACACGCACGCCCCTCTCCCCACACGCACACGCACACGCCCGCCCCTCTCCCCACACGCACACACACGCCCCTCTCCCCACACACACACGCCCCTCTCCCCACACGCGCACGCCCCTCTCCCCACACGCGCACGCACGCCCCTCTCCCTACGCGCACGCCCCTCTCCCCACACGCGCACGCACGCCCCTCTCCCTACACGCCCGCCCCTCTCCCCACACGCACACGCCCGCCCCTCTCCCCACACGCACACGCCCGCCCCTCTCCCCACACGCACACGCCCGCCCCTCTCCCCACACGCACACGCCCGCCCCTCTCCCCACACGCACACGCCCGCCCCTCTCCCCACACGCACACGCCCGCCCCTCTCCCCACACGCACACGCCCGCCCCTCTCCCCACACGCACACGCCCGCCCCTCTCCCCACACGCACACGCCCGCCCCTCTCCCCACACGCACACGCCCGCCCCTCTCCCCACACGCACACGTCCGCCCCTCTCCCCACACGCACACGTCCGCCCCTCTCCCCACACGCACACGCACGCCCCTCTCCCCACACGCACACGCACGCCCCTCTCCCCACACGCACACGCACGCCCCTCTCCCCACACGCACACGCACGCCCCTCTCCCCACACGCACACGCACGCCCCTCTCCCCACACGCACACGCACGCCCCTCTCCCCACACGCACACGCACGCCCCTCTCCCCACACGCACACGCACGCCCCTCTCCCCACACGCACACGCACGCCCCTCTCCCCACACACGCACACCCACACACACGCCCCTCTCCCCACACACGCACACCCACACACACGCCCCTCTCCCCACACACACGCCCCTCTCCCCACACACACGCCCCTCTCCCCACACACACGCCCCTCTCCCCACACACACACGCCCCTCTCCCCACACACACACGCCCCTCTCCCCACACACACGCCCCTCTCCCCACACACACGCCCCTCTCCCCACACACACGCCCCTCTCCCCACACACACGCCCCTCTCCCCACACACACGCCCCTCTCCCCACACACACGCCCCTCTCCCCACACACACGCCCCTCTCCCCACACACACGCCCCTCTCCCCACACACACGCCCCTCTCCCCACACACACGCCCCTCTCCCCACACACACGCCCCTCTCCCCACACACACGCCCCTCTCCCCACACACACGCCCCTCTCCCCACACACACGCCCCTCTCCCCACACACACGCCCCTCTCCCCACACACACGCCCCTCTCCCCACACACACGCCCCTCTCCCCACACACACGCCCCTCTCCCCACACACACGCCCCTTTCCACCACACACACGCCCCTTTCCACCACACACACGCCCCTCCCCCCACACACACACACGCCCCTCTCCCCACACACACACACACCCCTCTCCCCACACATACACACGCCCCTCTCCCCACACATACACACGCCCCTCTCCCCACACACACACGCCCCTCTCCCCACACACACGCCCCTCTCCCCACACACACGCCCCTCTCCCCACACACACACACACAGACAAAGAAAGCTGCCCCTCCCCCCACAAAGCAGAATTATAAGATGTCGTTTATTTACAACTTTTTTTTAAGAAAATAGGATGCTTCGAATATAAACCCTTTTAAAAAACTCTGTGTGACATTTTTTCTTAAGAACCCAGACAGTCTCTTCCACTGGTGAGAAAAGCTCTTTTTGTTTTTGCAACTCTTCGATGCCTGATGAATGGTTTTTCCTCCCTCTCTCTCTCTGTCTCTGTCTCTCTCTCATGCTGAATGAAATAGTCAGACCGGTCCGATCTCTGCCAAATGCTGCTGATCTCAGTCTGTGTGTTGCTGGAACCCACTTTCTCGCCCGCCCTCCCTGGCTGTGGAGGTGAGGGGGGGGGGGATACATACACAGCCGAGTGTGCAGCAGTTGCTCCCTGCTGGCTCAGTGTCTGTCTGGGTGTGTGTCTGGATGGGTGCGAGAGTGTGTCCCGAATTCCGAGGGTCGAGATGTGGAAGCAGCAGCAGCCCCGTGTCTCCACCTCGCGCGCTCTCACTGTCCGTGTGTCTCTCTCCCTCTCGCTCTGTCTCTCTGTCTGGCTGCCACACACTCAGTCACTGTCAGACCCAACTGCCGATGAACCTTTCCGTTTCCTCTTCGGTTTGGGTTTCGCATCCTCCTCTTCCTGCAGGGAGAGCACAGACAGTGAGCCAGGTTCGGGGGGGGGGTAAGATTAGGAAATCCCCGCGGGGGAGTGGTGGGTGGGGTGGGGGGGGGGGGGGATTGCATTTTGGTAAAACCAGCAGGGACAGGGCTTACTCAGTTAACGGTAGGGCCCTGGGGAGTGGTGGTCAACAGACCGACTGGCTGACCCAGGGGCTGAGGAACAGGAAGTTGCATCGCAGGTCAGCAGAGTGGGGAAGGTGGCATTGGACACGCTTCCCCCTCATCGCTCAGATGTGCCAGGGTTGGACTCAGAAGGCACACAGCACCAGGGTCTGTCAGGTCAACAGGTTGATGTAACATCAGAGCACTGACCCTTCGTCACCCAACAGTTCGCCTGACAAAGCAGCAGCAGCAGCAGCAGCACTCCGAACGCTTGTGACATCAAAGCACATGGACTCCTGTTGGGAGTCTACCCTGGGGATGTGGACCCTCCCATCTCCTTGTGTGGACCCCTGGAGCGCAGGAGTTGGGACCTTGTGTTGCACCGTCCAGGACGTTGGGGAGACCCCTTTTACAGTTGTGTGTACACAGTTCGGGTCAGGGGAGGGCGCAGAAAAGATTTCCCAGGAATGAAGGGCTCGAGTTCTCAGGAGAGGGAGGGTGAGCGGTTTAGGAAATCACCAGGGGCACAAATAAAAGGTGAACAGCAAAGGACTTTTCCCCCGGGTGGGGTGAGTCCAAAACCAGAGGGTGTAATATTAAGGAGCGAGAAGATCGATCGAGAAGATAGAGAGATCGATCGAGAAGATAGAGAGATCGATCGAGAAGATAGAGAGATCGATCGAGAAGATAGAGAGATAGATAGAGAAGATAGAGAAGATAGATAGACAGATAGAGAAGATAGATAGACAGATAGAGAAGATAGATAGACAGATAGAGAAGATAGATAGACAGATAGAGAAGATAGATAGACAGATAGAGAAGATAGACAGATAGAGAAGATAGACAGATAGAGAAGATAGACAGATAGAGAAGATAGACAGATAGAGAAGATAGACAGATAGAGAAGATAGACAGATAGAGAAGATAGACAGATAGAGAAGATAGACAGATAGAGAAGATAGACAGATAGAGAAGATAGACAGATAGAGAAGATAGACAGATAGAGAAGATAGACAGATAGAGAAGATAGACAGATAGAGAAGATAGACAGATAGAGAAGATAGATTTAAGGAGACACCAGAGGGGCAACGTTTCCTGCACAGAGGGTGGACCTGATTGGGAATGCGTTGCCAGAGGAAGTGATCGATTCAGGAACCCGTTACAGCATTTATACAGGAGACTCGGAAAGGTTTCTATGGTTGAATGGCAGTAATTTCCTTTGGGAAACTGGGCGGAAGGCTGTGTTTCCCGTGACCGTGTGACCTACCGTCCCACTGCTAGACGAGGAGTCCTCATCGTTGCCCACAGGTTGGGAGGCGTTTTTCCGGTTCCTGGGGCTGGAGGCTGCTGTCTTGCGCCGGCTCCGAGATGGTTTGGAGGAATCTTCGTAATCGTCAGCCAGCGCAAAGAGGTCACTGAACCTGTCGGAATGGGGGGGGTGGGGGGGGGAAAGAGGTGGGAGTGGAGGAGAGGTGACTGCACTGCCACAGGGCCCCCACTCTGTGTCTGAAACACTCCGGCTGGCAATCCTGACTCCCCCGCTTGGTACCCACCCCCAAAACCTATCCAACCATCGACCAGGCACGAGTCAGGGGGGAGGGAGGGAATACCCTTCCACTTGCCCCGGATGGGGACAACTACAGCAACACTCAAGTAGCTCAATACCATCCAGGGACAAGTTAGCCCCTGCTTGACTGACACCACCACCCCCCGACGGTGCTCAGTAGCAGCAGTGGGGACGATCTATAACAGAGTGCTCATCAGACAGCACCTCCCAAGTGTGTGAGCACTCCCATCGTGAAGGACAGGCCAGCAGGAGACCAGCAGCCCCTCTGAGCACCGCACCACCCAGAGATGGAAACTTATCGCCGTCCCTTCACGGTCGCTGGGTCAGAACTCTGGGATTCCCTCCCTCAGGGCACTGTGGGTCAACCTGCAGCGGTTCAGTAAGGCAGGTCAAGGGTTGGTCAGGACGGACCAGCCCCCTCACTCTGCCAGTGAACAAAGAGAAACCCCACAGCCACCAAACCCCACTCCCCCACGCCCAGGAATGGGCTAGCAGACCCGAGGGGCTGAAGAGCCTGGCCGGGGAGCAGAGACGCTGCTGTGCTGCATGTCGTTCCTCCCCCGGCAGCCACCGAAGCTCCCAGTTACTCGGCAACGTCTCAAACTGCACCACCGCTCCCTCCTCCCCCCCCCCCCCAACCCCCGCCATCTCCTCTACTCAGGGGGTGGGGCCAGAGTGCACCCCTCCCACAAACCCCAGGGACTCACTTCATCTTGTGTGCCTCATCACAGCTAGCCTGCACATGCTGAAGGGCCTGCAGGATTGGCGTCTGGGTAAAAACTGCAGGTGGGAACAAATGGATGGGAGGCAAGGGAGGGGGAAAGAGAGAGTGAGAAACAGGACGGTTAAAAAGGGCTGTGATTGGTCCCTCCATCTCCCAGCCCCATTCCCCCCCACCTACTGCACACACACGCGATAGCGACAAACACACAGCGCGACACAGACACAGCGTAACAGACAGACAGTGACATACACACACAGAGCAGGTTAGAGTCCAACAGGTTTAATTGGAAGCACACTCTCTTTTGGAGCTGGTCTGCTTCCAATTGAACCTGTTGGACTCTAACCTGGTGTTGTGTGATTTTTAACTTTGTACACCCCAGTCCATCACCGGCATCTCCGAATCACACACACAGATACACACACACACAGACAGACAGAGACACACACACACACGCACACAACCCTCTCTCCTGCTCTCTCATCTTCTTGGAGCCCTGTGGGCTGGTGCTGTGGAACTGTGACTCCACAAGTCTTCCCTTCCATCTCCCATAACCCCGATGTTTTGGGGTGGGTTTGTCTGTCTCTGCCTGTGGGTGGAGATGGGGTGAGGAGCTCTAATGAGCTGAGCTGTCCATCGACAGCTCATTACCGTTTACTGTGGATCAGAAACAACTGATTGACGATGAACCTGTTCAGAGATGTAACTGCACACGGGTGGAGTTCGAGCCCAGGCTGCCTGGTCCACAGGTAGGGACACTACCACTGCACCACAAGAGGGCCCCACTTATCATTCTTTAAAAATGTAACCTATTTCACGAACCAACGTATTCAGTCACACTATTCGAGTCAAGTCACCATAGTCTAACCAGCCCGCGGGGTGATGGGTGGTGGTAAAGTCCCAGCTGCTGTGGGAAATCAAACCCACATCGTCAGCCTTACACTGCCCTGCAAACCAACCGTCCAGCCAACTGAGCTAAACCGACACACGCACCTCTTGAGCAGTTCGGAATTGAACCTGGGGCCTCCTGGTCGGGGGAGGGGGATGACAGGGAGGACGGTGCATGTTTTAATTAAAGTTGTGTGGTGACCCTGGGCCTGATCAATTAGGGCACTTGCCCCAGTGGGGTCTCACGTTTGTCATTACCCAGCAGCCCCCCGGCCCCCTTACCCTCCCCAATGTATCTCTGTTACACACAGACACCGTCTCCCCTCTGACTGGATTGGGGAGGGGGTGGGGGGGGGTGCCCTTCCTCCCTGACATCTCCGACCCTTCCCCAGGCTGAAACGCCTCACCATCCCCCACCCCCGACACGTCTCTCCTTCACAGAGTCTCGGGCAATCCCCCCCACGCCCTCCCCCGACCCGACTTTGAGTGGGGACTCCTTCCTGTATTGGTCCCCTGCCTCTTCACACCCAGCACCTGTCACGCGGAGGTGACAGATGGAGGTGGAGGTAAGAGCGCGCGCGGTCTGACCAAGGGGGCGAGGGGCGGTGCAGATTGGACACCACTCCCTACACCGCCCACACCACCCCCAACCCAGGGAACCCTGCGGCCGGCCCTTCCACACGGCGGTGGTGGCTCACTCAGGTGCCCGGGTGAACTGGGCACTGCTGGCACTCACAGTTCTGTTTGGTGGGCAGGAGGCAGAGACGCAAGTTGGCGAGGTGTTCCAGGATCTGTTCCAGGGTGAGCTGGGCCAACTTGCTGCTGGAGCTGCGTAGGCTGCAAAGAGAGAGAGAGAGAGAGAGAGAGAGAGAGAGAGAGAGAGAGAAACAACATGTAAACCACAGGGTGGGAACCAACCACCAGCTGTATTCTACGTGTGGTATCCATCCCCCGCCCACAAGATGATACAGATGCACTCGACTGGAGTGCAATGGTTCACCAAGTTGGCCGTATGACAAGGGGCGGCCTACAGCGAGAGGCTGAGTAAACCGGGCCTACATCCTCGAGTATTAGCCGGGTGTGGTGGTTCCAGCACTGTCTGAGGGTAAAGGGCTGCCAATGTGAGACATGGAGGAATTTCTTCCGTTGGAGGGTTTTGGGTCTTTGGGACTGTTTGTCAGAGAGCTGTGGGGGCAACTCTTCGTGTATATTTAAGGCTGAGACAGAGAGAGAGGTTCTTGATCAATTGGGGGTTATGGGGAAAGTGAGCGCGAGGAATGTCGATCCTACCAAAAGATGGAGCAGGATCGAGGGGCCGAATGGCCTGGTCCTATCCTTGACTGTTTTATTGAGGACTTAGGAGGAGTGAGTTGTACGAGTTCCCGACCCCCAGATGGGGGCTGCAGATGTGTGGTCTTTGATTAAACTGGAGGCTGGCTCCAGGGGAAACGTGGACTTGGCGAGCAGACAGGTCGGGTGGAATGGTCGACCAAGTTCGGCATTCAGCTGCAGTGCTGTACGGTCAGAGGCACTGTCTTTCAGACAAGGCCTCGCGTGGGTGTGGGGGGGGATGATCTATCCCTCAGATCTATCGCCTGAAAATGCTGGAGAATCTCAGCAGGGGATTCCGGTGGCGTTTGCGGAGGGAGAGACAGGGGGTAAGGTGGTCAGTCTGGTGTGCCCTGGGCTGTACAGGAGTATTACCGCAGCTCAGTGCCTGCCCGCGGTGATGGCGGTGTCCAGCAGAGGGCAGGCCCGTCCCTGCCTCCCTCCACAGCTGAGCAGGAAGCTGGAGAACGCTGTCGTATCTGAGCAGAGAAACTGCGGTGATCGTTCAAAACCCACCCCCCCCCCGTTACAGCCATCAGCTGCACCGACACACAGTCAGTCAGTCCCCCCCCGTTACAGCCATCAGCTGCACCGACACACAGTCAGGCAGTCCCCCCCCTCCCCGTGCAGCAGCGTGACTGGGGAAGGCACTCCACTCAAGATAAAGGGGCTCCCTACCCTCCAGGCTGCAATGCTAGCCCAAGGGCTGAACGTTCCCACATCACCAGGCCTGCCCTGGTAGGGTACCCTGACTCCCACTGAGGAGTGAGCTAAAAAGGTAAAAGCAATGGCTGCAGATGCTGGAAACCAGATCCTGGATTCGTGGTGCTGGAAGAGCACAGCAGTTCAGGCAGCATCTGTCGGTCAGGATTTCGAAGCCCCTTGGGGATGCTGCCTGAACTGCTGTGCTCTTCCAGCACCACAAATCCAGAATGAGGAGTGAGCTAGCAGAGTACAGGCCGTTCAGCCCATCTAGCCTCCCCTAACGTCTCTGGTGGTGGTGACCTGGACCCAGTCTTTCCTGCCGATCCCTTGGTTATCCTCCACTCCCTCTGTCTGCTGACTCAGGGAGCCTGCTCCTGCTGGTAGGAGGTGGGGGGGGGGGGGGGAAGAGAGAACCTGGTTATTAAGCAGCCACCTTTGTTCAGCCAGCAGGACTTACAGACCGATCCCCTACTCTAATCTCAGCACAAACAAACCATCTCCTCCCTGAGCTCCTTTCAAGGGAAGATCTACAACATAAACATCACAGTAACCCAGAGGGAGTCAGGGACTCGAGAAAGTCAGCATCGAGCTCAGGACGGCTCTGTCCCTTTAAGGGGACACACCACAAACACCCACTCCCTTGTCCCCCTGATGCTCAGTTACAGCAGTGTACACCATCGACCAGATGCACTTGCGGCAACTCCCCAAAGGGTCCGGAGAGAGCACCTTCCAAACCCACTGCTGCTATCACCTCCAAAGACGAGGAGAGCAGATAGGTTGGAACAACCCCCCCCCAGGGTCACTGGGTCACACGCCCCGTCCCCACAATCAGGAGGGTGTACAGTCCAGGGTCACTGGGTCACTGGGTCACACACCCCGTCCCCACAATCAGGAGGGTGTACAGTCCAGGGTCACTGGGTCACACACCCCGTCCCCACAATCAGGAGGGTGTACTGTCCAGGGTCACTGGGTCACACGCCCCGTCCCCACAATCAGGAGGGTGTACAGTCCAGGGTCACTGGGTCACTGGGTCACACGCCCCGTCCCCACAATCAGGAGGGTGTACAGTCCTGGGTCACTGGGTCACACACCCCGTCCCCACAATCAGGAGGGTGTACTGTCCAGGGTCACTGGGTCACACGCCCCGTCCCCACAATCAGGAGGGTGTACAGTCCAGGGTCACTGGGTCACTGGGTCACACGCCCCGTCCCCACAATCAGGAGGGTGTACAGTCCAGGGTCACTGGGTCACACGCCCCGTCCCCACAATCAGGAGGGTGTACAGTCCAGGGTCACTGGGTCACACGCCCCGTCCCCACAATCAGGAGGGTGTACAGTCCAGGGTCACTGGGTCACACGCCCCGTCCCCACAATCAGGAGGGTGTACAGTCCAGGGTCACTGGGTCACACGCCCCGTCCCCACAATCAGGAGGGTGTACAGTCCAGGGTCACTGGGTCACTGGGTCACACGCCCCACCCCCACAATCAGGAGGGTGTACAGTCCAGGGTCACTGGGTCACACGCCCCGTCCCCACAATCAGGAGGGTGTACAGTCCAGGGTCACTGGGTCACACGCCCCACCCCCACAATCAGGAGGGTGTACAGTCCAGGGTCACTGGGTCACACGCCCCGTCCCCACAATCAGGAGGGTGTACAGTCCAGGGTCACTGGGTCACTGGGTCACACGCCCCACCCCCACAATCAGGAGGGTGTACAGTCCAGGGTCACTGGGTCACACGCCCCGTCCCCACAATCAGGAGGGTGTACAGTCCAGGGTCACTGGGTCACACGCCCCACCCCCACAATCAGGAGGGTGTACAGTCCAGGGTCACTGGGTCACACGCCCCGTCCCCACAATCAGGAGGGTGTACAGTCCAGGGTCACTGGGTCACTGGGTCACACGCCCCGCCCCCACAATCAGGAGGGTGTACAGTCCAGGGTCACTGGGTCACACACCCCGTCCCCACAATCAGGAGGGTGTACAGTCCAGGGTCACTGGGTCACTGGGTCACACGCCCCACCCCCACAATCAGGAGGGTGTACAGTCCAGGGTCACTGGGTCACACGCCCCGTCCCCACAATCAGGAGGGTGTACAGTCCAGGGTCACTGGGTCACTGGGTCACACGCCCCGTCCCCACAATCAGGAGGGTGTACAGTCCAGGGTCACTGGGTCACTGGGTCACACACCCCGTCCCCACAATCAGGAGGGTGTACAGTCCAGGGTCACTGGGTCACTGGGTCACACGCCCCGTCCCCACAATCAGGAGGGTGTACAGTCCAGGGTCACTGGGTCACACGCCCCTTCCCCACAATCAGGAGGGTGTACAGTCCAGGGTCACTGGGTCACTGGGCCACACACCCCGTCCCCACAATCAGGAGGGTGTACAGTCCAGGGTCACTGGGTCACTGGGTCACACGCCCCGTCCCCACAATCAGGAGGGTGTACAGTCCAGGGTCACTGGGTCACTGGGTCACACGCCCCGTCCCCACAATCAGGAGGGTGTACAGTCCAGGGTCACTGGGTCACACACCCCGTCCCCACAATCAGGAGGGTGTACAGTCCAGGGTCACTGGGTCACTGGGTCACACAGCCCGTCCCCACAATCAGGAGGGTGTACAGTCCAGGGTCACTGGGTCACACGCCCCGTCCCCACAATCAGGAGGGTGTACAGTCCAGGGTCACTGGGTCACACACCCCGTCCCCACAATCAGGAGGGTGTACAGTCCAGGGTCACTGGGTCACACGCCCCGTCCCCACAATCAGGAGGGTGTACAGTCCAGGGTCACTGGGTCACTGGGTCACACGCCCCGTCCCCACAATCAGGAGGGTGTACAGTCCAGGGTCACTGGGTCACTGGGTCACACACCCCGTCCCCACAATCAGGAGGGTGTACAGTCCAGGGTCACTGGGTCACACGCCCCACCCCCACAATCAGGAGGGTGTACAGTCCTGGGTCACTGGGTCACACACCCCGTCCCCACAATCAGGAGGGTGTACAGTCCTGGGTCACTGGGTCACTGGGTCACACACCCCGTCCCCACAATCAGGAGGGTGTACAGTCCAGGGTCACTGGGTCACACGCCCCACCCCCACAATCAGGAGGGTGTACAGTCCAGGGTCACTGGGTCACACACCCCGCCCCCACAATCAGGAGGGTGTACAGTCCAGGGTCACTGGGTCACACGCCCCGTCCCCACAATCAGGAGGGTGTACAGTCCAGGGTCACTGGGTCACTGGGTCACACGCCCCGTCCCCACAATCAGGAGGGTGTACAGTCCAGGGTCACTGGGTCACTGGGTCACACGCCCCGTCCCCACAATCAGGAGGGTGTACAGTCCAGGGTCACTGGGTCACACGCCCCGTCCCCACAATCAGGAGGGTGTACAGTCCAGGGTCACTGGGTCACTGGGTCACACGCCCCGTCCCCACAATCAGGAGGGTGTACAGTCCAGGGTCACTGGGTCACACGCCCCGTCCCCACAATCAGGAGGGTGTACAGTCCAGGGTCACTGGGTCACTGGGTCACACGCCCCGTCCCCACAATCAGGAGGGTGTACAGTCCAGGGTCACTGGGTCACTGGGTCACACGCCCCGTCCCCACAATCAGGAGGGTGTACAGTCCAGGGTCACTGGGTCACTGGGTCACACACCCCGTCCCCACAATCAGGAGGGTGTACAGTCCAGGGTCACTGGGTCACTGGGTCACACGCCCCGTCCCCACAATCAGGAGGGTGTACAGTCCAGGGTCACTGGGTCACTGGGTCACACACCCCGTCCCCACAATCAGGAGGGTGTACAGTCCTGGGTCACTGGGTCACACACCCCGTCCCCACAATCAGGAGGGTGTACAGTCCAGGGTCACTGGGTCACTGGGTCACACGCCCCGTCCCCACAATCAGGAGGGTGTACAGTCCAGGGTCACTGGGTCACACACCCCGTCCCCACAATCAGGAGGGTGTACAGTCCAGGGTCACTGGGTCACACACCCCGTCCCCACAATCAGGAGGGTGTACAGTCCAGGGTCACTGGGTCACACGCCCCACCCCCACAATCAGGAGGGTGTACAGTCCAGGGTCACTGGGTCACACGCCCCATCCCCACAATCAGGAGGGTGTACAGTCCAGGGTCACTGGGTCACTGGGTCACACGCCCCGTCCCCACAATCAGGAGGGTGTACAGTCCAGGGTCACTGGGTCACACGCCCCGTCCCCACAATCAGGAGGGTGTACAGTCCAGGGTCACTGGGTCACTGGGTCACACACCCCGTCCCTACAATCAGGAGGGTGTACAGTCCTGGGTCACTGGGTCACACGCCCCGTCCCCACAATCAGGAGGGTGTACAGTCCAGGGTCACTGGGTCACACACCCCGTCCCCACAATCAGGAGGGTGTACAGTCCAGGGTCACTGGGTCACTGGGTCACACACCCCGTCCCCACAATCAGGAGGGTGTACAGTCCAGGGTCACTGGGTCACACGCCCCGTCCCCACAATCAGGAGGGTGTACAGTCCAGGGTCACTGGGTCACTGGGTCACACGCCCCGTCCCCACAATCAGGAGGGTGTACAGTCCAGGGTCACTGGGTCACACGCCCCGTCCCCACAATCAGGAGGGTGTACAGTCCAGGGTCACTGGGTCACTGGGTCACACGCCCCGTCCCCACAATCAGGAGGGTGTACAGTCCAGGGTCACTGGGTCACTGGGTCACACGCCCCGTCCCCACAATCAGGAGGGTGTACAGTCCAGGGTCACTGGGTCACTGGGTCACACGCCCCGTCCCCACAATCAGGAGGGTGTACAGTCCAGGGTCACTGGGTCACTGGGTCACACGCCCCGTCCCCACAATCAGGAGGGTGTACAGTCCAGGGTCACTGGGTCACACGCCCCGTCCCCACAATCAGGAGGGTGTACAGTCCAGGGTCACTGGGTCACACGCCCCGTCCCCACAATCAGGAGGGTGTACAGTCCAGGGTCACTGGGTCACTGGGTCACACACCCCGTCCCCACAATCAGGAGGGTGTACAGTCCAGGGTCACTGGGTCACTGGGTCACACGCCCCACCCCCACAATCAGGAGGGTGTACAGTCCAGGGTCACTGGGTCACACGCCCCGTCCCCACAATCAGGAGGGTGTACAGTCCAGGGTCACTGGGTCACTGGGTCACACGCTCCGTCCCCACAATCAGGAGGGTGTACAGTCCAGGGTCACTGGGTCACTGGGTCACACGCCCCGTCCCCACAATCAGGAGGGTGTACAGTCCAGGGTCACTGGGTCACTGGGTCACACGCCCCGTCCCCACAATCAGGAGGGTGTACAGTCCAGGGTCACTGGGTCACACGCCCCGTCCCCACAATCAGGAGGGTGTACAGTCCAGGGTCACTGGGTCACACGCCCCGCCCCCACAATCAGGAGGGTGTACAGTCCAGGGTCACTGGGTCACACGCCCCGTCCCCACAATCAGGAGGGTGTACAGTCCAGGGTCACTGGGTCACACGCCCCGTCCCCACAATCAGGAGGGTGTACAGTCCAGGGTCACTGGGTCACTGGGTCACACGCCCCACCCCCACAATCAGGAGGGTGTACAGTCCAGGGTCACTGGGTCACACGCCCCGCCCCCACAATCAGGAGGGTGTACAGTCCAGGGTCACTGGGTCACACACCCCGTCCCCACAATCAGGAGGGTGTACAGTCCAGGGTCACTGGGTCACACGCCCCGTCCCCACAATCAGGAGGGTGTACAGTCCAGGGTCACTGGGTCACACACCCCGTCCCCACAATCAGGAGGGTGTACAGTCCAGGGTCACTGGGTCACTGGGTCACACACCCCGTCCCCACAATCAGGAGGGTGTACAGTCCAGGGTCACTGGGTCACTGGGTCACACACCCCGTCCCCACAATCAGGAGGGTGTACAGTCCAGGGTCACAGGGTCACTGGGTCACACGCCCCGTCCCCACAATCAGGAGGGTGTACAGTCCAGGGTCACTGGGTCACACGCCCCGTCCCCACAATCAGGAGGGTGTACAGTCCAGGGTCACTGGGTCACACACCCCGTCCCCACAATCAGGAGGGTGTACAGTCCAGGGTCACTGGGTCACACGCCCCGTCCCCACAATCAGGAGGGTGTACAGTCCAGGGTCACTGGGTCACACGCCCCGTCCCCACAATCAGGAGGGTGTACAGTCCAGGGTCACTGGGTCACTGGGTCACACACCCCGCCCCCACAATCAGGAGGGTGTACAGTCCAGGGTCACTGGGTCACTGGGTCACACGCCCCGTCCCCACAATCAGGAGGGTGTACAGTCCAGGGTCACTGGGTCACACACCCCGTCCCCACAATCAGGAGGGTGTACAGTCCAGGGTCACTGGGTCACTGGGTCACACGCCCCGTCCCCACAATCAGGAGGGTGTACAGTCCAGGGTCACTGGGTCACACTCCCCGTCCCCACAATCAGGAGGGTGTACAGTCCTGGGTCACTGGGTCACACACCCCGTCCCCACAATCAGGAGGGTGTACAGTCCAGGGTCACTGGGTCACTGGGTCACACACCCCGTCCCCACAATCAGGAGGGTGTACAGTCCTGGGTCACTGGGTCACACACCCCGCCCCCACAATCAGGAGGGTGTACAGTCCAGGGTCACTGGGTCACACGCCCCGTCCCCACAATCAGGAGGGTGTACAGTCCAGGGTCACTGGGTCACACGCCCCGTCCCCACAATCAGGAGGGTGTACAGTCCAGGGTCACTGGGTCACTGGGTCACACGCCCCGTCCCCACAATCAGGAGGGTGTACAGTCCAGGGTCACTGGGTCACACACCCCGTCCCCACAATCAGGAGGGTGTACAGTCCAGGGTCACTGGGTCACACGCCCCGTCCCCACAATCAGGAGGGTGTACAGTCCAGGGTCACTGGGTCACTGGGTCACACACCCCGTCCCCACAATCAGGAGGGTGTACAGTCCAGGGTCACTGGGTCACTGGGTCACACGCCCCGTCCCCACAATCAGGAGGGTGTACAGTCCAGGGTCACTGGGTCACTGGGTCACTGGGTCACACACCCCGTCCCCACAATCAGGAGGGTGTACAGTCCAGGGTCACTGGGTCACTGGGTCACACACCCCATCCCCACAATCAGGAGGGTGTACAGTCCAGGGTCACTGGGTCACACGCCCCGTCCCCACAATCAGGAGGGTGTACAGTCCAGGGTCACTGGGTCACACGCCCCGTCCCCACAATCAGGAGGGTGTACAGTCCAGGGTCACTGGGTCACACGCCCCGCCCCCACAATCAGGAGGGTGTACAGTCCAGGGTCACTGGGTCACACGCCCCGTCCCCACAATCAGGAGGGTGTACAGTCCAGGGTCACTGGGTCACACGCCCCGTCCCCACAATCAGGAGGGTGTACAGTCCAGGGTCACTGGGTCACACGCCCCGTCCCCACAATCAGGAGGGTGTACAGTCCAGGGTCACTGGGTCACACGCTCCGTCCCCACAATCAGGAGGGTGTACAGTCCAGGGTCACTGGGTCACACGCCCCGTCCCCACAATCAGGAGGGTGTACAGTCCTGGGTCACTGGGTCACACGCCCCGTCCCCACAATCAGGAGGGTGTACAGTCCAGGGTCACTGGGTCACTGGGTCACACGCCCCGCCCCCACAATCAGGAGGGTGTACAGTCCAGGGTCACTGGGTCACACGCCCCGTCCCCACAATCAGGAGGGTGTACAGTCCAGGGTCACTGGGTCACTGGGTCACACGCCCCGCCCCCACAATCAGGAGGGTGTACAGTCCAGGGTCACTGGGTCACTGGGTCACACACCCCGTCCCCACAATCAGGAGGGTGTACAGTCCAGGGTCACTGGGTCACACACCCCGTCCCCACAATCAGGAGGGTGTACAGTCCAGGGTCACTGGGTCACTGGGTCACACGCCCCGTCCCCACAATCATGAGGGTGTACAGTCCAGGGTCACTGGGTCACACGCCCCGTCCCCACAATCAGGAGGGTGTACAGTCCTGGGTCACTGGGTCACTGGGTCACACGCCCCGTCCCCACAATCAGGAGGGTGTACAGTCCAGGGTCACTGGGTCACTGGGTCACACACCCCGTCCCCACAATCAGGAGGGTGTACAGTCCAGGGTCACTGGGTCACACGCCCCGTCCCCACAATCAGGAGGGTGTACAGTCCAGGGTCACTGGGTCACTGGGTCACACACCCCGTCCCCACAATCAGGAGGGTGTACAGTCCAGGGTCACTGGGTCACACGCCCCGTCCCCACAATCAGGAGGGTGTACAGTCCAGGGTCACTGGGTCACTGGGTCACACACCCCGTCCCCACAATCAGGAGGGTGTACAGTCCAGGGTCACTGGGTCACACGCCCCGTCCCCACAATCAGGAGGGTGTACAGTCCTGGGTCACTGGGTCACACGCCCCGTCCCCACAATCAGGAGGGTGTACAGTCCAGGGTCACTGGGTCACACACCCCGTCCCCACAATCAGGAGGGTGTACAGTCCAGGGTCGCTGGGTCACACACCCCGCCCCCACAATCAGGAGGGTGTACAGTCCAGGGTCACTGGGTCACTGGGTCACACGCCCCGTCCCCACAATCAGGAGGGTGTACAGTCCAGGGTCACTGGGTCACTGGGTCACACGCCCCACCCCCACAATCAGGAGGGTGTACAGTCCAGGGTCATTGGGTCACACGCCCCGTCCCCACAATCAGGAGGGTGTACAGTCCAGGGTCACTGGGTCACACGCCCCGTCCCCACAATCAGGAGGGTGTACAGTCCAGGGTCACAGGGTCACACGCCCCGTCCCCACAATCAGGAGGGTGTACAGTCCAGGGTCACTGGGTCACACGCCCCGTCCCCACAATCAGGAGGGTGTACAGTCCAGGGTCACTGGGTCACACGCCCCGTCCCCACAATCAGGAGGGTGTACAGTCCAGGGTCACTGGGTCACACGCCCCGTCCCCACAATCAGGAGGGTGTACAGTCCAGGGTCACTGGGTCACACGCCCCGTCCCCACAATCAGGAGGGTGTACAGTCCAGGGTCACTGGGTCACTGGGTCACACACCCCGTCCCCACAATCAGGAGGGTGTACAGTCCTGGGTCACTGGGTCACACGCCCCGTCCCCACAATCAGGAGGGTGTACAGTCCAGGGTCACTGGGTCACACGCCCCGTCCCCACAATCAGGAGGGTGTACAGTCCAGGGTCACTGGGTCACTGGGTCACACACCCCGCCCCCACAATCAGGAGGGTGTACAGTCCAGGGTCACTGGGTCACACACCCCGCCCCCACAATCAGGAGGGTGTACAGTCCTGGGTCACTGGGTCACACACCCCGTCCCCACAATCAGGAGGGTGTACAGTCCAGGGTCACTGGGTCACACGCCCCGTCCCCACAATCAGGAGGGTGTACAGTCCTGGGTCACTGGGTCACTGGGTCACACGCCCCGTCCCCACAATCAGGAGGGTGTACAGTCCAGGGTCACTGGGTCACACGCCCCGTCCCCACAATCAGGAGGGTGTACAGTCCAGGGTCACTGGGTCACTGGGTCACACGCCCCGCCCCCACAATCAGGAGGGTGTACAGTCCAGGGTCACTGGGTCACTGGGTCACACACCCCGTCCCCACAATCAGGAGGGTGTACAGTCCAGGGTCACTGGGTCACACACCCCGTCCCCACAATCAGGAGGGTGTACAGTCCAGGGTCACTGGGTCACTGGGTCACACGCCCCGCCCCCACAATCAGGAGGGTGTACAGTCCAGGGTCACTGGGTCACTGGGCCACACACCCCGTCCCCACAATCAGGAGGGTGTACAGTCCAGGGTCACTGGGTCACACGCCCCGTCCCCACAATCAGGAGGGTGTACAGTCCAGGGTCACTGGGTCAGACGCCCCGTCCCCACAATCAGGAGGGTGTACAGTCCAGGGTCACTGGGTCACTGGGTCACACACCCCGTCCCCACAATCAGGAGGGTGTACAGTCCAGGGTCACTGGGTCACTGGGTCACACACCCCGTCTCCACAATCAGGAGGGTGTACAGTCCTGGGTCACTGGGTCACACACCCCGTCCCCACAATCAGGAGGGTGTACAGTCCAGGGTCACTGGGTCACACGCCCCGTCCCCACAATCAGGAGGGTGTACAGTCCAGGGTCACTGGGTCACTGGGTCACACGCCCCGTCCCCACAATCAGGAGGGTGTACAGTCCAGGGTCACTGGGTCACTGGGTCACACGCCCCGTCCCCACAATCAGGAGGGTGTACAGTCCAGGGTCACTGGGTCACACACCCCGTCCCCACAATCAGGAGGGTGTACAGTCCAGGGTCACTGGGTCACTGGGTCACACGCCCCGTCCCCACAATCAGGAGGGTGTACAGTCCAGGGTCACTGGGTCACTGGGTCACACGCCCCGTCCCCACAATCAGGAGGGTGTACAGTCCAGGGTCACTGGGTCACTGGGTCACACACCCCGTCCCCACAATCAGGAGGGTGTACAGTCCAGGGTCACTGGGTCACTGGGTCACACGCCCCGTCCCCACAATCAGGAGGGTGTACAGTCCAGGGTCACTGGGTCACTGGGTCACACACCCCGTCCCCACAATCAGGAGGGTGTACAGTCCAGGGTCACTGGGTCACTGGGTCACACACCCCATCCCCACAATCAGGAGGGTGTACAGTCCAGTGTCACTGGGTCACACGCCCCGTCCCCACAATCAGGAGGGCGTACAGTCCAGGGTCACTGGGTCACTGGGTCACACACCCCATCCCCACAATCAGGAGGGTGTACAGTCCAGGGTCACTGGGTCACACGCCCCGTCCCCACAATCAGGAGGGTGTACAGTCCAGGGTCACTGGGTCACACGCCCCGTCCCCACAATCAGGAGGGTGTACAGTCCTGGGTCACTGGGTCACACACCCCGTCCCCACAATCAGGAGGGTGTACAGTCCAGGGTCACTGGGTCACTGGGTCACACGCCCCGTCCCCACAATCAGGAGGGTGTACAGTCCAGGGTCACTGGGTCACACGCCCCGTCCCCACAATCAGGAGGGTGTACAGTCCAGGGTCACTGGGTCACACACCCCGTCCCCACAATCAGGAGGGTGTACAGTCCAGGGTCACTGGGTCACACGCCCCGTCCCCACAATCAGGAGGGTGTCCAGTCCAGGGTCACTGGGTCACTGGGTCACACACCCCGTCCCCACAATCAGGAGGGTGTACAGTCCAGGGTCACTGGGTCACACGCCCCGTCCCCACAATCAGGAGGGTGTACAGTCCAGGGTCACTGGGTCACTGGGTCACACGCCCCGTCCCCACAATCAGGAGGGTGTACAGTCCAGGGTCACTGGGTCACACGCCCCGTCCCCACAATCAGGAGGGTGTACAGTCCAGGGTCACTGGGTCACTGGGTCACACGCCCCGTCCCCACAATCAGGAGGGTGTACAGTCCAGGGTCACTGGGTCACACGCCCCGTCCCCACAATCAGGAGGGTGTACAGTCCAGGGTCACTGGGTCACTGGGTCACACGCCCCGTCCCCACAATCAGGAGGGTGTACAGTCCTGGGTCACTGGGTCACACACCCCGTCCCCACAATCAGGAGGGTGTACAGTCCAGGGTCACTGGGTCACTGGGTCACACTCCCCGTCCCCACAATCAGGAGGGTGTACAGTCCAGGGTCACTGGGTCACACACCCCGTCCCCACAATCAGGAGGGTGTACAGTCCAGGGTCACTGGGTCACTGGGTCACACGCCCCGTCCCCACAATCAGGAGGGTGTACAGTCCAGGGTCACTGGGTCACTGGGTCACACGCCCCGTCCCCACAATCAGGAGGGTGTACAGTCCAGGGTCACTGGGTCACTGGGTCACACGCCCCGTCCCCACAATCAGGAGGGTGTACAGTCCAGGGTCACTGGGTCACTGGGTCACACGCCCCGTCCCCACAATCAGGAGGGTGTACAGTCCAGGGTCACTGGGTCACTGGGTCACACGCCCCGTCCCCACAATCAGGAGGGTGTACAGTCCAGGGTCACTGGGTCACACACCCCGTCCCCACAATCAGGAGGGTGTACAGTCCAGGGTCACTGGGTCACACGCCCCTTCCCCACAATCAGGAGGGTGTACAGTCCAGGGTCACTGGGTCACACGCCCCGTCCCCACAATCAGGAGGGTGTACAGTCCAGGGTCACTGGGTCACACGCCCCGTCCCCACAATCAGGAGGGTGTACAGTCCAGGGTCACTGGGTCACTGGGTCACACGCCCCGTCCCCACAATCAGGAGGGTGTACAGTCCAGGGTCACTGGGTCACTGGGTCACACGCCCCGTCCCCACAATCAGGAGGGTGTACAGTCCAGGGTCACTGGGTCACTGGGTCACACACCCCGTCCCCACAATCAGGAGGGTGTACAGTCCAGGGTCACTGGGTCACTGGGTCACACGCCCCGTCCCCACAATCAGGAGGGTGTACAGTCCAGGGTCACTGGGTCACTGGGTCACACGCCCCGCCCCCACAATCAGGAGGGTGTACAGTCCAGGGTCACTGGGTCACACGCCCCGTCCCCACAATCAGGAGGGTGTACAGTCCAGGGTCACTGGGTCACACGCCCCGTCCCCACAATCAGGAGGGTGTACAGTCCAGGGTCACTGGGTCACTGGGTCACACGCCCCGTCCCCACAATCAGGAGGGTGTACAGTCCAGGGTCACTGGGTCACACGCCCCGTCCCCACAATCAGGAGGGTGTACAGTCCAGGGTCACTGGGTCACTGGGTCACACGCCCCGTCCCCACAATCAGGAGGGTGTACAGTCCAGGGTCACTGGGTCACACGCCCCGTCCCCACAATCAGGAGGGTGTACAGTCCAGGGTCACTGGGTCACACGCCCCGTCCCCACAATCAGGAGGGTATACAGTCCAGGGTCACTGGGTCACTGGGTCACACGCCCCGTCCCCACAATCAGGAGGGTGTACAGTCCAGGGTCACTGGGTCACACGCCCCGTCCCCACAATCAGGAGGGTGTACAGTCCAGGGTCACTGGGTCACACGCCCCGTCCCCACAATCAGGAGGGTATACAG